>NC_074694.1:13562412-13747412 GCF_029448725.1 Salvelinus fontinalis | reverse complement strand
CTTTCTCTCTCTCTCCCCCTTCTCCTTCTCTCTCTCACCTTCTCTTTTTCTCTCTTTCTCTCTCTCTCTCTCTCGCTTACTCTCGCTCTCTCTATCTTCACTCTCTCTCTTTCTCTCTCTCTTTCTCTCCCCCTTCTCTTTCTCTCTCTCTCTCCCTCTCTCTCTCCTTCTCACTCTCGCTCTCTCTCTCACCCTTCCCTTTCTCTCTCTCTCTTTCTCTCTCTTTCTCTCTCTTTCTCTTTCTCCACCCTTCTCTTTCTCTCTCTCTTGCTCTCTCCCTTCTCTTTCTCTCTCCCCTTCTCTTTTGCTTTCTCTCTCTCTCGCTTTCTCTCTCTATCTCCCCTTCCCTCTCTCTCTTTCTCTCTCTTTCTCTCCCCCCTCTCTTTCTCTCTATTCTCTCTCTCTCTCCCCTTGTCTTTCTCTCTCTCCCCTTCTCGCTCTATCTCCTTCGCTCTCTCTCTCTCTTTCTTTCTCGCTTTCCCCCTCATCTCTCTGTCTCTCTGTTTTTCTCTCTCTCGCTTCTCTTTCTCTTTCTCTTTCTCTCTCTCTCTCGCTCTCGCTCTCTTTCTCTCTCTCTTTCTCTCCTCGTTCTCTTTCTCTCTCTCTCTCCCTCTCTCTCTCCCCTTCTCACTCTCGCTCTCTCTCCCACCCTTCCCTTTCTCTCTCTCTCTTTCTCTCTCCCCCTTTCTCTCTCTCTCTCCCCCTCTCTCTCTTTCTCTTTCTCCACCCTTCTCTTTCTCTCTCTCTTCCTCTATCCCTTCTCTTTTTCTCTCCCCTTCACTTTCTCTCTCTCTCTATCTCACCCCTTCTCTCTCTCTCTCTCTTTCTCTGTCTCTTTCTCTCCCCCTTATCTTTCTCTCTCTCTCTCTCTCTCTCTCCCCCTCTCTTTCTCTCTTTCTCTCTATTCTCTCTCTCTCTCTCTCTCTCTCTCTCTCTCTCTCTCTCTCTCTCTCTCTCTCTCTCTCTCTCCCCTTGTCTTTCTCTCTCTCCCCTTCTCGCTCTCTCTCCTTCTCTCTCCCTCTCTCTCTCCCCCTTCTCGCTCTCTCTCCCACTTCTCTTTCTCTCTCTATCTCCCCCTTCTCTTTCTCGCTCTCTCTCTCCTTCTCTCTCTCCCCCTTCTCGTTCTCTCTCTCTCTCTCTCTCTCTCTCTCTCTCTCTCTCTCTCTCTCTCTCTCTCTCTCTCTCTCTCTCCCCTTGTCTTTCTCTCTCTCCCCTTCTCGCTCTCTCCCCTTCTCGCTCTCTCCTTCTCTCTCCCTCTCTCTCCCTTCTCCTTTTCTCTCTCTCCCACTTCTCTTTCTCTCTCTATCTCCCCCTTCTCTTTCTCGCTCTCTCTCTCCTTCTCTCTCTCTCCCCCCTTCTCGTTCTCTCTCTCTCTCTCTCTCTCTTTCTCTCTCTCTCTCCCCATTCTCCTTCTCACTCTCTCCCCCTTCTCTCTGTCTCTGTCTCTCTCTCTCTCTCTCTCTCTCTCTCTCTCTCTCTCTGTGTCTCTCTCCTCTCTCTCTCTCTGTCTCTCTCTCCTCTCCCTCTGTCCCCTTCCCTCTCTTTCTCTCTCTCTCGCTCTCTCCCCCTTCTCTTTCTCTCTCTCCCCCCTCTCTCTCTCTATCCCTCCCCCTCTCTTTCTCTCTCTCTTTCTCTCCCCCTTATCTTTCTCCCTCTCTCCCCCTCTCTTTCCCTCTTTCACTCTGTTCTCTTTCTCTCTCTCTCTCTCTCTCTCTCTCTCCATTGTCTTTCTCTCCCCTTCTCGCTCTCTCTCCTTCTCTCTCTTTCTTTCTCTCTCGCTTTCCACCTCATCTCTCTCGCTCTCCCCCTTCTCTTTCTCTCTCTCCCGCTCTCTCTCCCCTACTCTTTTTCTTTCTCTCCCGCTTCTCTTTCCCTCTCTCTTTCTCTCTCTCCCCCTTCTCGTTCTCTCTCTCCCCTTCCCACTCTTTCTGTCTCTCTCTCTCTCTCTTTCTCTCTCTCGCTCTCTCGCTCTCTCCCCCTTCTCCGTCTCTCTCTCTCCTTCTCTCTCTCTCCCTTCTCTTTCTCTCTCTCTCTCTGTCTCTCTGTCTCTCTCTCTCTCTCCCCCTTCTCTCTCTCTGCCTTCTCCCTCTCTCTCTCTCTCTCTGGTAAGTCATGTGACTTCTCTGAAGTGGAGGCCTATAAACCAGCAGTACTGGGGGCTCAGTCTCCATACTGTGCTCTGATTGGCTCTCAGAGGGCACTGCTCTGCTGGAAACGGACCCTGTGTTTCTCCTCCCGGGAGCAAATGACATCCCACAGTAAAGTGTGTGTGTGTGTGTGGGGGGGGGGGGGGGGGGGGAATAAATTACATTCCTCATAGTAAAGCGAGGAGTGTGTGTGGGACCAGACCATTTACCCGAACAGGAAGGTCAATGCACGCACACACACACACACACACACACACACACACACACACACACACACACACACACACACACACACACACACACACACACATTCCACAAACATACCATAGCTGATTAACCAACAAGACAATTGGTATGTACACGGGTGAAGAAAGAGATGACTTAATTCAATACCAGTGGTTAGCTTGTTTGATTTGATAATAACACTGTTGTGTCACACTGAAAACTAGTGCAATGATCTGCCAATCATCGAAAGCATGGATCTAGGAAAGTATTTGGTGGCCAAAGGTGTGGAACCATTTCAAGTCCACTATAGATTAGATTATTTACAGGGAATGTTTGGCTCATAAACAGACACACACACACACAGCCTACACACACCCCCCTCCCTGCTGCAGAGCAGGCAGATTATACAGATTTGTTTTACTGCACCCCTAAATTTGTTTCGTGAAAGTTATTTGACGATTATCAACACTTACCGTAACTCCTGTGTGTCTCACAGCTCTGTGTGTCTCACAACTCTGCGTGTCTCACAACTCTGTGTGTCTCACAACTCTACGTGTCTCACAACTCTACGTGTCTCACAACTCTACGTGTCTCACAACTCTACGTGTCTCACAACTCTACGTGTCTCACAACTCTGTGTGTCTCACAACTCTACGTGTCTCACAACTCTACGTGTCTCACAACTCTACGTGTCTCACAGCTCTGTGTGTCTCACAACTCTGTGTGGCTCACGGCTCTACGTGGCTCACGGCTCTACGTGTCTCACAGCTCTACGTGTCTCACGGCTCTACGTGTCTCACAACTCTACGTGTCTCACAGCTCTATGTGTCTCACAGCTCTACGTGTCTCACAACTCTACGTGTCTCACAGCTCTACGTGTCTCACAGCTCTACGTGTCTCACAGCTCTACGTGTCTCACAGCTCTGCGTGTCTCACAACTCTGCGTGTCTCACAACTCTGTGTGTCTCACAACTCTACGTGTCTCACAACTCTGTGTGTCTCACAACTCTGCGTGTCTCACAACTCTGCGTGTCTCACAACTCTGTGTGTCTCACAACTCTACGTGTCTCACAACTCTGTGTGTCTCACAACTCTACGTGTCTCACAACTCTGTGTGTCTCACAACTCTGCGTGTCTCACAACTCTGTGTGTCTCACAACTCTACGTGTCTCACAACTCTGTGTGTCTCACAACTCTACGTGTCTCACAACTCTGCATGTCTCACAACTCTGCGTGTCTCACAGCTCTACGTGTCTCACAACTCTGTGTGTCTCACAACTCTACGTGTCTCACAACTCTGCGTGTCTCACAACTCTGTGTGGCTCACAGCTCTGTGTGTCTCACAACTCTGTGTGTCTCACAGCTCTGCGTGGCTCACAGCTCTACGTGTCTCACAGCTCTACGTGTCTCACAGCTCTACGTGTCTCACAACTCTGTGTGGCTCACAACTCTGTGTGTCTCACAACTCTGTGTGTCTCACAGCTCTGTGTGTCTCACAACTCTGTGTGTCTCACAACTCTGTGTGTCTCACAGCTCTGCGTGGCTCACAGCTCTGCGTGGCTCACAGCCTTGCGTGGCTCACAGCTCTGCGTGGCTCACAGCTCTATATGGCCAGAACATTCTGGCCTAATTTGGGACAAAAGATTATAGGAATATGAAAGTTGCAATAGTTACCAACTACACACTCTAAAGAGTTAACTTTCACCCGTTGTCATTGAGAGGTATTTTGGGCTACAGTCAGTGAGAAAGTCTGTGAGATATGAATATACACTGCTCAAAAAAATAAAGGGAACACTTAAACAACACAATGTAACTCCAAGTCAATCACACTTCTGTGAAATCAAACTGTCCACTTAGGAAGCAACACTGATTGACAATAAATTTGACATGCTGTTGTGCAAATGGAATAGACGACAGGTGGAAATTATAGGCAATTAGCAAGACACCCCCAATAAAGGAGTGGTTCTGCAGGTGGTGACCACAGACCACTTCTCAGTTTCTATGCTTCCTGGCTGATGTTTTGGTCACTTTTGAATGCTGGCGGTGCTTTCACTCTAGTGGTAGGATGAGACGGAGTCTACAACCCACACAAGTGGCTCAGGTAGTGCAGCTCATCCAGGATGGCGCATCAATGCGAGCTGTGGCAAGAAGGTTTGCTGTGTCTGTCAGCGTAGTGTCCAGAGCATGGAGGCGCTACCAGGAAACAGGCCAGTACATCAGGAGATGTGGAGGAGGCCGTAGGAGGGCAACAATCCAGCAGCAGGACTACCTCCGCCTTTGTGCAAGGAGGAGCACTGCCAGAGCCCTGCAAAATGACCTCCAGCAGGCCACAAATTTGCATGTGTCTGCTCAAGCGGTCAGAAACAGACTCCATGAGGGTGGTATGAGGGCCCGACATCCACAGGTGGGGGTTGTGCTTGCAGCCCAACACCGTGCAGGATGTTTGGCATTTGCCAGAGAACACCAAGATTGGCAAATTCGCCACTGGCGCCCTGTGCTCTTCACAGAGGAAAGCAGGTTCACACTGAGCACATGTGACAGACGTGACAGAGTCTGGAGACGCCGTGGAGAACGTTCTGCTGCCTGCAACATCCTCCAGCATGACCGGTTTGGTGGTGGGTCAGTCATGGTGTGGGGTGGCATTTCTTTGGGGGGCCGCACAGCCCTCCATGTGCTCGCCAGAGGTAGCCTGACTGCCATTAGGTACCGAGATGAGATCCTCAGACCCCTTGTGAGACCATATGCTGGTGCGGTTGGCCCTGGGTTCCTCCTAATGCAAGACAATGCTAGACCTCATGTGGCTGGAGTGTGTCAGCAGTTCCTGCAAGAGGAAGGCATTGATGCTATGGACTGGCCCGCCCGTTCCCCAGACCTGAATCCAATTGAGAACATCTGGGACATCATGTCTCGCTCCATCCACCAACGCCACGTTGCACCACAGACTGTCCAGGAGTTGGCGGATGCTTTAGTCCAGGTCTGGGAGGAGATCCCTCAGGAGACCATCCGCCACCTCATCAGGAGCATACCCAGGCGTTGTAGGGAGGTCATACAGGCACGTGGAGAACACACACACTACTGAGCCTCATTTTGACTTGTTTTAAGGACATTACATCAAAGTTGGATCAGTCTGTAGTGTGGTTTTCCACTTTAATTTTGAGTGTGACTCCAAACTCCATTGATAATTTTTGTGCGATATTGTTGTCAGCACATTCAATTATGTAAAGAAAAACGTATTTAATAAGAATATTTCATTCATTCAGATCTAGGATGTGTTATTTTAGTGTTCCCTTTATTTTTTTGAGCAGTGTATATATATACAGTGGGGAGAACAAGTAGCTCAATTCATGTTTCAAGTCTGTCTTTTAAATCAGCTACTAGTAGGTGTGTCCATGACAAACCAGCTCTCACAGTCTCATGTCAGAATTAGATGTTCATCCATGGTTAAGGTTAATTTCAGGCATTAACTTCAAATTCTTAAGTTTAGGCATTAACTCTGAATGGTTAAGGTAAGGGTTTGGGATAGGCTTAAACCAAAAATATCAAAAAACAATATCGCTTGATTTGAACTTGCAACCTTTTGGAATCAGAGGGAGATGCTTTATGCCCATCCTCCATCCCCATCCACAATACCCTAGCAAATCCAAAACCTACTTGAAGGTAACAGCACTCAATATTGCCCCTAGGGGAAGGTTTCCAAGTCATTTTCCCGACATCCTGAGACATAGACGGACGTCGATTACTTGTATCACGGGTGACCTGGCTATCCAGGACAGTGTCCAATGACAGTGTCACGACTCCGACCGAAGGTGGCTCCCCTTCCCTTCGGGTGGCGCTCGGCGCTCGTCGTCACCGGCCTACTAGCTGCCACTGTTTCTTTCTCCCCCTCCTTGTATGTTTATTGATTACACCTGTTATGAGTTGTGGTGATTGGTAGGGCTTTATTAGTCAGCCGGCCCGCCTGTTTCTTTGTGCGGGATTGTTTGGTGTAACATTTGTGTACGTTTGAGACGAATGTGTTTGTTCCTGTTCGTGGGTTTTTGCTGTACTGTTTTAGTCCCTGTGTTTGGGGCGTTTGTTTTGTTCGGCACCCAGTGGTTTTGTGAGGTGGCCTGTGTCTGCCGTTTGTTTCCTGCACCTGACTTCAGACCCACGACACCCAGATCGTTACAGACAGTGATACAGTTCACAGGGAGAAAAGGCTCAGTCTCTCTGTCACCACCCTCCTTTTCTCTTTGTCTCTCTTCTTTTACTGTCCCTTTTACTGTTGTAACATACACGCAGGGGGTCAGGAAGGAGGTGGTGAGTTTAATAATTACGAACATGGCGTGATACAGAACAAGAGAAGCGTCTGACATAGAAACATAAGCAATACTACCTGATGACTGATGACCAAAGAGTGCTATATAAAGGGTAAGTAATCAAGGGAGTAATGAAGTCCAGGTGTGACTGATGATGAGACGCAGGTGTGCATAAAGATGGGTTGCCAGGACCGGTGATTAGTAGACCAGTGACGTCGAGCGCCAGAGCGGGAGTGGATGTGACAACTGTCTCTTTTAGTGTCTCATTCACAGTCCCTCATTTACTCTCCCTATGTTATGGTCCCTTTTACCGCCTATTTTCCTGTCCCTCTTTTACTGTCCCTCATTTACTGTCCCTCTTTTACTGTCTCTTTTACTGTCCCTCTTTTACTGTCCCTCTTTTAAGGTCCCTCATTTACTGGCCCTCTTTTACTGTCCCTCATTTACTGTCCCTCTTTAACTGTCCCCCTTTTACTGTCCCTCTTTTAAGGTCCCTCTTTTAAGGTCCCTCATTTACTGGCCCTCTTTTACCATCCCTCTTTTAAGGTCCCTCTTTTAAGGTCCCTCATTTACTGTCCCTCTTTTAAGGTCCCTCATTTACTCTCCCTCATTTACTGTCCCTCTTTTACTGTCCCTCATTTACTGTCCCTCTTTTCCTGTCCCTCTTTTCCTGTCCCTCTTTTACTGTCCCTCTTTTACTGTCCCTCATTTACTGTCCCTCTTTTCCTGTCCCTCTTTTCCTGTCCCTCTTTTACTCTCCCTCATTTACTGTCCCTCTTTTACTCTCCCTCATTTACTGTCCCTCTTTTACTGTCCCTCATTTACTGTCCCTCTTTTCCTGTCCCTCTTTTTCTGTCCCTCTTTTCCTGTCCCTCTTATCCTGTCCCTCTTTTCCTGTCCCTCTTTTCCTGTCCCTCTTTTCCTGTCCCTCTTTTCCTGTCCCTCTTTTCCTGTCCCTCATTTACTGTCCCTCTTTTCCTGTCCCTCTTTTCCTGTCCCTCTTTTCCTGTCCCTCTTTTCCTGTCCCTCTTTTCCTGTCCCTCTTTTTCTGTCCCTCTTTTTCTGTCCCTCATTTACTGTCCCTCTTTTCCTGTCCCTCTTTTCCTGTCCCTCATTTACTGTCCCTCTTTTACTGCATTTTTCTCTTTACCTTTTATAATGCACAGATGAACCTGGTAATACACTACATGACCAGAAATATATGGACACCTGGTTGTCAAACATCTCATTCCAAAACCATTGGCATTAATATTGAGTTGGTCCCCCCCTTTGCTGCTATAACAGCCTCCACTCTTCTGGGAAGGCTTTCCACTAGAGGTTGGAACATCGCTGCGGGGACTTGCTTCCATTCAGCCACAAGAGCATTAGTGATGTTGGGCACTGATGTTGTGCGCTAAGGCCAGGCTCGCAGTCGGCATTCCAATTCATCCCAAAGGTGTTCTATGGGGTTGAGGTCAGGGCTCTGTGCAGGCCAGTCAAGTTCTTCCACACCCATCTCGACAAACCATTTCTGTATGGACCTCACTTTGTGCACAGGGGCATTGTCTTGCTGAAACAGGAAAGTGTCTTCTCCAAAGTTGGAAGCACAGAATTGTCTAGAATGTCATTGTAGGCTGTAGCGTTAAGATTTCCCTTCACTTCAAGGGGCCTAGCCCGAACCATGAAAAACAGCCTCAGACCTCATCCACCAAACTTTACAGTTGGCACTATGTATTGGGGCAGGTAGCGTTCTCCTTGCATGTGTCAAACCCAGATTTGTCCATCGGACTGCCAGATGGTGAAGTGTGATTTATCACTCCAGAGAATGCGTTTCCACTGCTCCAGAGTCCTATGGCGGTGAGCTTTACACCACTCCAGCCGACGCTTGGCATTGCGCATTGCACATGGTGATCTTAGGCTTGTGTACAGCTGCTCGGCCATGTAAACCCATTTCATGAAGCCCACAGACAAACAGTTATTGTGCTGACATTGCTTCCAGAGGCAGTTTGGAACTCGGTAGTGAGTGTTACAACCGAGGACAGACTATTTTTACGCGCTGCGCGCTTCAGCACTCGGTGCTCCCGTTCTGTGAAGATGTTTGGCCAACCACTTCGCAGCTGAGCTCTTCAGTAAGGCCATTCTACTGCCAATATTTGTCTCTGCCGATTGCATGGTGGTGTGCTCAATTTTATACACCTGTCAGCAACTGTTGTGACTGAAATAGCCGATTTCAGTCATTTGAAGTGGTGTCAACATACTTTGTTAAGTGTGTGGAGAGGGTTGTACAGGATTCCTGCTAATAAACAAATTAATGTGTGTGTGACAAAGATCATAATGTTTGTTGGAGCATACATGCATATGACGAACTGAATATGTTTCCCATATGGTCAATATTGACATCTCTATGTACCCCCTCTCTTTCCCCCTTATCCCCCTCTCTCTCCATTCTCTCTCTATCCTCCCATCTATCTCTCCTTCTCTCTCTCTATCCTCACCCTCTCTCTTTCTCTCCCTCCATCCCCCCTCCTTCCCTCTTCCTCCCTCTCTCTCTGCCCATGTTGTGCTGTAGGTGATGAAATGTTGCAGATGGTAAGTCTGAATTCCTGGAATCCGTCTCCTGGTTTATCAGAACCGGCTGTGATTGAGGTATTGCTGATCGACCAACCAAACGGCTTTCCCACAGAAATGATCGGCCAACCAAGACCTTTTACTGGAACCCCAGAGGGAGACCCATATTCAGAGTTTGATATGGGATTAATCCTCATGTGTGCGTGATTGTGTGTGTGTATATATTCTCGGTTCAGAGTTATTTTTATGTGTTTAAGGAAGGAAGGCTGATTGTTCCTGTTTGGGTGTCTGTGTGAGTCCGTCGTGCCTGTGTGGTCATCTGGCAAAACACACACACACACTCACACACACACACACACACACACACACACACACACACACACACACACACACACACATTCCTCATCATCGGTTACTGGGAAGAAGACAACAAAATGAGGAACAGAAACAAGGAAAGAGAAGACAAATAAATGACATGGACACAGATTCTGTGTGATATGTGTGACGTGTTTAACTATACTGGACCAGAAGTCCTCACAACAATAGGAAACAAAAAATAGTAGAAAAATAGTTTTTTTTAAATTACCAACTAGGGACATTTTGTTGGTCCCCACAGGGTCAAATTATATTTCTATGGGGTTTAGGATTAAGGTTATAATTAGTGTTAGGGTTATAATTAGGGTTAGGGTTAGTTTTAGGGTTAGGGTTAAGGTTTTGGGTTAAGGTTAGGGTTAGGGTAAGGGTAAGGGTACGGATTAGGGTTATGTTTAGGGCTAGGGGTTAGGTAATATAAGATTTTGCATGGGACCGAATTGTGTCCCCTCAAGGTTAGGTGTACAAGACTATGTGTGTGTGTGACTGTGTGTGTGTGTGTGTGTGTGTGTGTGTGACTGTGTGTGTTTGTCTTGTGGGTTGATGTTTCTCTAATCTTTCCCCTTTCTTTGTCTTTTTCATTTCTCTCTCTCTCTCTCTTTCTCTTTCTCTTTCTCTCTCTCTCTCTCTCTCTCGCGCGCTCTCTCTCTATTTCTCTCCCTCTCTCTCTCTCGCTCTCTCTCTCTCTCTTCCTCACTCTCTCTCCCTCTCTTGCTCTCTCAATTCAATTCAATTTACAGGCTTTATTGGTATGGGAAACATATGTTTACATTGCCAAAGCAAGTGAAATAGATAATAAACAAAGTGAAATAAACAATACAACATTTAAGTAAACATTACACTCACGAAAGTTCCAAAAGAATAAAGACATTTCAAATGTCATATTATGTCTATATACAGTGTTGTAATGGTGTGCAAATAGTTAAAGTAAAAAAGGGAAAATAAATAAACATCCATATAGGTTGTATTTACAATGGTGTTTTTTTCTTTGTATTATTTTTTACCAGATCTAATGTGTTATATTCTCCTACATTCATTTCAAATTTCCACAAACTTCCAAGTGTTTCCTTTCAAATGGCATCAAGAACACATCCTTGCTTCAGGTCCTGAGCTTCAGGCAGTTAGATTTGGGTATGTCATTTTAGGAGAAAATTGCCCAAAAAAAATGGTTGGATCCTTTTTTTAACATTGCCAAGGCAAGTGAACTCAATAATAAACAAAAGTGAAATAACGAATACAAATGAGCAGTAAACATTGAAGTAAACATCTATCTGTCTCTGTCTGTCTATCTGTCTGTCTCTGTCTGTCTGTCTGTCTCTCTCTCTGCCAAAATGAACAGTAAACATTACACTCACAGAAGTTCCAAAATAATAAAGTCATTACAAATGTCATATTATGTGCAAATCGTTAAAGTACACAGGGGATGTATTTACAATGGTGTTTGTTCTTCACTGGTTGCCCTTTCCTTGTGGCAACAGGTCACTCTCTCTCTCTCTTCCTCTCTCTCTCTCTCTCTCTCTCTGTTTCTCTCTCCCCCCTCTCTCTCTCTCTCTGTTTCTCTCCCCCCTCTCTCTCTCTTTCTCTCTCTCTTTCTCCCCTCTCTCTCTCTCTCTCTCTCTCTCTTTCTCTCTCTCTTTCTCCCCCACTCTCTTTCTCTCTCTCTTTCTCTTCCCCCCCCCCCACCCTCTCTCACACACACTCTCACACATGCAAGCCGTAAAACTCAATTAAAGCGCCTCTTTCCTGGAAATGAGCCCCAAACAAAACATAAGGTATGCAGGGAATAGGAACCGTGTGTGTGTGTGTGTGTGTGTGTGTGTGTGTGTGTGTGTGTGTGTGTGTGTGTGTGTGTGTGTGTGTGTGTGTGTGTGTGTGTGTGTGTGTGTGTGTGTGTGTGTGTGTGTGTGTGTGTGTGTGTGTGTGTGTGTGTGTGTGAAAGAGAGAGAGAGAGATTAAGAAATTCTTCACCCAGACCCTCATGTACAGACACGTTCTTCACACTGTTAACCACAGACCATCATAAATCTCTCCCACGTGGAACCTTTCACCTCTCTGACCTCACATACACTAATTCTCTCTCACCCCCCACCTCTTTATTTCTCTCTCTCTCTCTCTCTTTCTCTCTCTGTCTCTCTCTCATGTCAATTCAATTTAAGGGGCTTTATTGGCATGTGAAACATATGTTAACATTGCCAAAGCAAGTGAAGTAGATAATAAAGAAAAGTGAAATAAACAATACAAAATGAACAGTAGACATTACTCTCACAAAAGTTCCAAAAGAATAAAGACATATCAAATGTCATATTATGTATATATACAGTGTTGTAAGGATGTGCAAATAGTTAAATTACAAAAGGGAAATTAAATAAACAAAAATAGGGGTTGTATTTACAATGGTAATTGTTCTTCACTGGTTGCCCTTTTCTTGTGGCAACAGGTCACAAATCTTGCTGCTGTGATGACACACTGTGGTATTTCACCCAGTAGATATGGGAGTTTATCAAAATTGGATTTGTTTTTCGAATTCTTTGTTGGTCTGTGTAATTGAGGGAAATATGTGTCTCTAGTATGGTCATACATTGGGTAGGAAGTTAGGAAGTGCAGCTCAGATTGTACTACATTGTGTGGGCAGTGTGCACATAGCCTGTCTTCTCTTGAGAGCCAGGTCTGCTTTCGACGGCCTTTCTCAATAGCAAGCCTATGCTCACTGAGTCAGGAAATAGTCAAAGATTCCCTTCATTTTGGGTCAGTCGCAGTGGTCAGGTATTCTGCCACTGTGTACTCTCTGTTTAGGGACAAATAGCATTCTAGTCATGTTTTTTTTGTAAATTCTTTCCAATGTGTCAAGTAATTATCTTTTTGTTTTCACATGATTTGGTTGGGTCTAATTGTGAGGTTGTCCTTTGGCTCTGTGGCGTCTGTTTGTGTTTGTGAACAGAGCCCCAGCACCAACTTGCTTAGGGGACTCTTCTCCAGGTTCATCTCTCTGTAGGTGATGGCTTTGTTATGGAAGGTTTGGGAATCACTTCCTTTTAGGCGGTTGTAGAATTGTAATTTTAGCGGTCTAATTCTGCTCTGCATGCCTTATTTGGTGTTTTACGTTGTACACTGAGGATGTTTTTTGCAGAATTCTGCATTTTACATTTACATTTACATTTAAGTCATTTAGCAGACGCTCTTATCCAGAGCGACTTACAAATTGGTGCATTCACCTTATGACATCCAGTGGAACAGCCACTTTACAATAGTGCATCTAGATCTTTTAAGGGGGGGGGGGGGGGGCAGAAGGATTGCTTTATCCTAGGTATTCCTTGAAGAGGTGGGGTTTCAGGTGTCTCCGGAAGGTGGTGATTGACTCCGCTGTCCTGGCGTCGTGAGGGAGTTTGTTCCACCATTGGGGTGCCAGAGCAGCGAACAGTTTTGACTGGGCTGAGCGGGAACTGTACTTCCTCAGTGGTAGGGAGGCGAGCAGGCCAGAGGTGGATGAACGCAGTGCCCTTGTTTGGGTGTAGGGCCTGATCAGAGCCTGAAGGTACTGAGGTGCCGTTCCCCTCACAGCTCCGTAGGCAAGCACCATGGTCTTGTAGCGGATGCGAGCTTCAACTGGAAGCCAGTGGAGAGAGCGGAGGAGCGGGGTGACGTGAGAGAACTTGGGAAGGTTGAACACCAGACGGGCTGCGGCGTTCTGGATGAGTTGTAGGGGTTTAATGGCACAGGCAGGGAGCCCAGCCAACAGCGAGTTGCAGTAATCCAGACGGGAGATGACAAGTGCCTGGATTAGGACCTGCGCCGCTTCCTGTGTGAGGCAGGGTCGTACTCTGCGGATGTTGTAGAGCATGAACCTACAGGAACGGGCCACCGCCTTGATGTTGGTGGAGAACGACAGGGTGTTGTCCAGGATCACGCCAAGGTTCTTAGCGCTCTGGGAGGAGGACACAATGGAGTTGTCAACCGTGATGGCGAGATCATGGAACGGACAGTCCTTCCCCGGGAGGAAGAGCAGCTCCGTCTTGCCGAGGTTCAGCTTGAGGTGGTGATCCGTCATCCACACTGATATGTCTGCCAGACATGCAGAGATGCGATTCGCCACCTGGTCATCAGAAGGGGGAAAGGAGAAGATTAATTGTGTGTCGTCTGCATAGCAATGATAGGAGAGACCATGTGAGGTTATGACAGAGCCAAGTGACTTGGTGTATAGCGAGAATAGGAGAGGGCCTAGAACAGAGCCCTGGGGGACACCAGTGGTGAGAGCGCGTGGTGAGGAGACAGATTCTCGCCACGCCACCTGGTAGGAGCGACCTGACAGGTAGGACGCAATCCAAGCGTGGGCCGCGCCGGAGATGCCCAACTCGGAGAGGGTGGAGAGGAGGATCTGATGGTTCACAGTATCGAAGGCAGCCGATAGGTCTAGAAGGATGAGAGCAGAGGAGAGAGAGTTAGCTTTAGCAGTGCGGAGCGCCTCCGTGATACAGAGAAGAGCAGTCTCAGTTGAGTGACTAGTCTTGAAACCTGACTGATTTGGATCAAGAAGGTCATTCTGAGAGAGATAGCAGGAGAGCTGGCCAAGGACGGCACGTTCAAGAGTTTTGGAGAGAAAAGAAAGAAGGGATACTGGTCTGTAGTTGTTGACATCGGAGGGATCGAGTGTAGGTTTTTTCAGAAGGGGTGCAACTCTCGCTCTCTTGAAGACGGAAGGGACGTAGCCAGCGGTCAAGGATGAGTTGATGAGCGAGGTGAGGTAAGGTAGAAGGTCTCCGGAAATGGTCTGAAGAAGAGAGGAGGGGATAGGGTCAAGCGGGCAGGTTGTTGGGCGGCCGGCCGTCACAAGACGCGAGATTTCATCTGGAGAGAGAGGGGAGAAAGAGGTCAAAGCACAGGGTTGGGCAGTGTGAGCAGAACCAGCGGTGTCGTTTGACTTAGCAAACGAGGATCGGATGTCGTCGACCTTCTTTTCAAAATGGTTGACGAAGTCGTCTGCAGAGAGGGAGGAGGGGGGGGGGAGGGGGAGGAGGATTCAGGAGGGAGGAGAAGGTGGCAAAGAGCTTCCTAGGGTTAGAGGCAGATGCTTGGAATTTAGAGTGGTAGAAAGTGGCTTTAGCAGCAGAGACAGAAGAGGAAAATGTAGAGAGGAGGGAGTGAAAGGATGCCAGGTCCGCAGGGAGGCGAGTTTTCCTCCATTTCCGCTCGGCTGCCCGGAGCCCTGTTCTGTGAGCTCGCAATGAGTCGTCGAGCCACGGAGCGGGAGGGGAGGACCGAGCCGGCCTGGAGGATAGGGGACATAGAGAGTCAAAGGATGCAGAAAGGGAGGAGAGGAGGGTTGAGGAGGCAGAATCAGGAGATAGGTTGGAGAAGGTTTGGGCAGAGGGAAGAGATGATAGGATGGAAGAGGAGAGAGTAGCGGGGGAGAGAGAGCGGAGGTTGGGACGGCGCGATACCATCCGAGTAGGGGCAGTGTGGGAAGTGTTGGATGAGAGCGAGAGGGAAAAGGATACAAGGTAGTGGTCGGAGACTTGGAGGGGAGTTGCAATGAGGTTAGTGGAAGAACAGCATCTAGTAAAGATGAGGTCAAGCGTATTGCCTGCCTTGTGAGTAGGGGGGGAAGGTGAGAGGGTGAGGTCAAAAGAGGAGAGGAGTGGAAAGAAGGAGGCAGAGAGGAATGAGTCAAAGGTAGACATGGGGAGGTTAAAGTCACCCAGAACTGTGAGAGGTGAGCCGTCCTCAGGAAAGGAGCTTATCAAGGCATCAAGCTCATTGATGAACTCTCCAAGGGAACCTGGAGGGCGATAAATGATAAGGATGTTAAGCTTGAAAGGGCTGGTAACTGTGACAGCATGGAATTCAAAGGAGGCGATAGACAGATGGGTAAGGGGAGAAAGAGAGAATGACCACTTGGGAGAGATGAGGATCCCGGTGCCACCACCCCGCTGACCAGAAGGTCTCGGGGTGTGCGAGAACACGTGGGCAGACGAAGAGAGAGCAGTAGGAGTAGCAGTGTTATCTGTGGTGAGCCATGTTTCCGTCAGTGCCAAGAAGTCGAGGGACTGGAGGGAAGCATAGGCTGAGATGAACTCTGCCTTGTTGGCCGCAGATCGGCAGTTCCAGAGGCTACCGGAGACCTGGAACTCCACGTGGGTCGTGCGGGCTGGGACCACCAGGTTAGGGTGGGCGCGGCCACGCGGTGTGAAGCGTTTGTATGGTCTGTGCAGAGAGGAGAGAACAGGGATAGACAGACACATGGTTGACAGGCTACAGAAGAGGCTACGCTAATGCAAAGGAGATTAGAATGACAAGTGGGCTACACGTCTCGAATGTTCAGAAAGTTAAGCTTACGTTGCAAAAAAATAAAAAATAAAATACAAGATCTTATTGACTAAAATGATATAGTACTGCTGGCTGGTGAAGTAGCCTGGCTAGCAGTGGCTACGTTGTTGAAAGTGAAGCTGGCTAGGTAACCTCGACAATTTCACTAAATTTCTCTAAACTACACAATTATCATGGATACAAGGACAGCAAAGACAACTAGCTAACACTACGCTAATCAAGTCGTTCCGTTGTAATGTAAGTTTCTACAGTGCTGCTATTCGGTAGAAGTTGGCTAGCTAGCAGTGTTGGCTAGGTAGGAGGACGGCAGCGCGGCAGGCGAAAAATAGCTGGCTAGCTAACCGATAATTACTCAAAGCTACACAATTATCTTAGATAAAAAGATAGCAAAGAAAACTATGTAGCTAGCTAACACTACACAAGTCAAGTCGTTCCGTTGTAATGTAATCGTTTCTACAGTGCTGCTAATCGGTGGCTAGCTGGCTAGCTAGCAGGGTTGACTACGTTACGTTACGTTACGTTAGGGCGAGAATACCTGGCTAGCGAACCTCAGCGAACCTTGATAACTACACAATTATCACCGATACAAAGACGGCTATGTAGCCAGCTAAGTAGCTAGCTAAGATCGAACAAATACAAATCAAAGATAGCAAAGACAACTGTGTAGTCAGCCAACACTACACTGATCAAGTCGTTCCGTTGTAATGCACTCGTTTCTACAATGCTGCTATTCGGTGGCAAGCTGGCTAGCTAGCAGTGTTGGCTACGTTGCGTTACGTTAGGGCGAAAATAGCTGGCTGGCGAACCTCAATAACTACACAATTATGTTTGATGCAAAGACGGCTATGTAGCTAGCTAAGATCAAACAAATCAAACCGTTGTACTGTAGTGAAAATGAAAATCAGACCGTTGTACTATAATGAAATGTAATGAAAAGTTTATACTACTATTCGGTAGACGGTGGACGTTTGCTGGCTGCTGGGCAGATAGCAGTGTGGACTACGATAGACGACGGAATACGATAATTACGCAATTATCTTTTATACACAGACGGCTAAGTAGCTAGCTAAGAAGAAATTGCTAAGGTTAGACAAATTAAACCGTTGTACTATAATGAAATGTAATGAAAATGAAATGAAAAGTTATACTACCTGCAGAGCGAATGCAAATGCGACCGCTCGCTCCAAACCGGATGTTCGTTCTGCATGCAGAGTCTCAATTTGGTGTTTGTCCTATTTTGTGAATTCTTGGTTGGTGAGCAGACCACAGATCTCACAACCATAAAGGGCAATGGGTTCTATAACTGATTCAAGTATTTTTAGCCAGATCCTAATTGTTATGTCAAATTTGATGTTCCATTTGATGGCATACAAGGCCCTTTTTGCCTTGTCTCTCAGATCGTTCACAGCTTTGTGGAAGTTACCTGTGGCGCTGATTTTCAGACAAAGGTATGTATAGTTTTTTGTGTGCTCTAGGGCAACGGTGTCTAGATGGAATTTGTATTCGTGGTCCAGGCAACTGGACCTTTTTTGGAACACCACTATTTTTTGTATTACTGAGATTTGCTGTCTGGGCCCAGGTCTGACAGAATCTGTGCAGAAGATCTAGGTGCTGCTGTAGGCCCTCCTTGGTTGGGGACAGAAGCACCAGATAATCACCAAACAGTAGACATTTGACTTCAGATTCTAGTAGGGTGAGGCTGGGTGCTGCAGACTGTTCTAGTGCCCTCTTCAATTTGTTGATATATATGTTGAAGAGGGTGGGGCTCAAGCTGCATCCCTGTCTTTCCCCCTGGCCCTGTGGAAAGAAATGTGTGTGGTTTTTATTAACCAATTTTAACCACACACTTGTTTTTTAACATGGATTTTATAATGTTGTATGTTTTTCCCCCAACACACCTTTCCATCAATTTGTATAGCAAGTCCTCATGCCAAATTGAGTCTAAAGCTTTTTAAATCAACAAAGCATGAGTAGACTTTGCCTTTGTTTTGGTTTGTTTGTTTGTAAATTAAGGTGTGCAGGGTGGTCTGTCGTATGGTAATTTGGTAAAAAGCCAATTTGACATTTGCTCAGTACATTGTTTTCACTGAGGAAATGTACGAATCTGCTGTTAATGATAATGCAGAGGATTTTCCCAAGGTTTCTGTTGATGTATATCCCAAGGAAGTTATTGGAGTCAAATTTGTATCCACTTTTGTGGATTGGGGTGATCAGTCCTTTATTCCAAATTTTAGGGAAGATGCCAGAGCTGAGGATGATGCTAAAGAGTTTAAGTATTTAAGCCAATTGGAATTTGTGGTCTGTATATTTTATCATTTAATTTAGGATACCATCAACCCCACAGGCCTTTTTGGGTTGGAGGGTTTATATTTTGTCCTGTAGTTCATTCAATGTAATTGGAGGATCCAGTGGGTTCTGGTGGTCTTTAATAGTTGATTCTAAGATGTGTATTTGATCATGTATTTTTTGCTGTTTGCCAAAAAGATTGGGGAAGCGGTTTATCCATACATCTCCGTTTTGGATAGATAACTCTTCGCGTTGTTGTTTGTTAAGAGTTTTCCAATTTTCTCAGAAGTGGTTTGATTCTATGGATTCTGTAATTACATTGAGTTGATTTCTGATGTGATGTTCCTTCTTTTTCTGTAGTGTATTTCTGTATTGTTTTAGTGATTCACCATAGTGAAGTCTCAGGTTTTCTGGGTCTCTATGTTTTTGGTTAACTAGGTTTCTCAATTTCTTTCTTACGTTTTTGCATTCTTCGTCAAACCATTTGATATTGTTGTTAATTTTCTTAGGTTGTCCGCTTGAAAGTTTTTGATTTGATAGGGAAGCTGAGAGGTCAAATATACTGTTTGGTTTTCTACCCCAAGTTTACACCTTCACTATTGCAGTGAAACATTTAGTCCATGAAATTGTCTATGAAGCATTTAATTTGTTGTTGCCTAATTGTTTTTTGGTAGATTTCCACACTACTTTCCTTCCATCTATAGACTTTCTTAATATTATTCAGTTCCTTTGGCTTTGATGCCTCATGATTGGGCATAGATAGCTATGTTCAAGTAGAGTGTGATTTTGCTGTGATCTGATAGGGGCGTTAGTGGACTGACTGTAAACACTCTATGAGACTCTGTTTTGAGGTCAGTGATAAAGTAGTCTACAGTACTACTGCCAAGAGATGAGCTATAGGTGTACCTACCATAGGAGTCCCCTCAACGCCTACCATTGACTATGTACATACCCAACGTTCGACAGAGCTGCAGGAGTTGTCACCCGTTTTTGTTGGTTATGTTGTCGTAGTTGTGTCTAGGGGGGCATATGGGGGAGGGAATGCTGTCACCTCCATGTACGTGTTTGTCCCTCTGTGTGCTGAGGGTGTCAGGTTCTTGTCGAGTTCTGGCATTTAGGTCGCCACAGACTAGAACATGTCCCTGGGCCTGGAAATTGTTGATCTCCCCCTCTAGGATGGAGAAGATGTCATCGTTAAAGTATGGGGATTCTATTGTGGTGATATAGGTAGCACACATGAGGACATTTTTCTCTGTTGAGATCATTTCCTTATTAATTTCTAGCCAGATGTAAAATTTTCCTGTTTTGACTCATTTAAAAGAATGGGTTAGATCTATTCTATACCAAATTAGCATACCCCCCGAGTCTCTTCCCTGTTTCACACCTGGTAGTTTGGTGGATGGGACTATCAGCTCTCTGTAATCTAAGGGGAAACCAGTGGGTCCATCTCCTTTGTACCATGTTTCTTGTAGGATGACAATGTCTGGGTTCCTGCTCTTTAGGCCAAAGGCAGATGACCTCAGACCTTGTATATTTTAGAATGAGATAGTAAAAGCTTTGTGTTTCATAGTGTCTAGTTTTGCTTTTGCGTGGACCATCACATTTTGTGTGGACCATCACAGTAGGTGTGAGTAGAGCATATTGAGAATCTGATACATACCTATTAGGTCGCAGGATGGGGCTTGGGCAGTTGTAATAGTGGGGGTTGGGCCTGTTGCTTTGCTCACGGCCTGGGCATATGTCCTGCTGTCATGTTGAGGTCCTTGCCACAGGGGCCGGAGGCATGGGGTGGGAAAATGGGGCATAGGTCTGATATGGGGGGCCTATATAGGGTGTGGCCAGGGTTTGCTTGGGGTGGTCTTAGCTAGTTGGTGTGTGGCTGGTGATGCTCTGGTCTGGGTATAGGTCATCTTGGCGTGGGTTCTCTCGGTGCGGGTCTTCAGGAGGGGGTCTTGCAGGTCTGGTCGGGTGTCTTGCTGGTCTGGTGTTGTTCTGTTGCTTCTGTGTGATGTGCTAGGGATACAGATGAGGGTGATGTCCTTCAGGGTCCTGGCAAAAGTTGGGATTGCTGCTGTTGTGGATATTCTTACACAGGACACTCAAAGTTAATATTAAATGAATCACTCTTTATTGTTACCAAGCTGGAGAGGTTTCAACAAACTTGGTGCACCATAGTGAACATCTGTCAGAAGCTCTGCTGGGGCAGTCCCGTTAGTTCTCATATATACGGCTATACACAGACAAGTTATATTTGCATGATTTAGCATAATTAATTCATCATTATCGCTTTGTTTCATTCATGTGACCGACCAATACTGTTTCATAACATGTGACAGATCAATACCTCACGAGGCTTCTTCTCTCTAAGTTGAGACCTTGAAACTGAGATATCTTTCATTCTCAAAACAAGGTCTGGGCGTACTGCTAAATTGCAGATACTGAGAAGTGGGGATTCGTTCAATCAGTCACTTGCATGAACACAGTAATTGGTTATTAGAACAGCACATGAATAGAACACAGAAATTAGTTATAAGAAAAGCACATGTATACATGTCCATCACATTCCATCCTCTTATCACTTGTGCTATAATAATCATTACATTTTAATGTAATCATTCCCTATACTTCTATTAAAGTAAAAACCAGACACTTCATCATTTCAAACCCTTCATATTCTGGGTTGTACAATCCACCTAGTATGGTAATACTATAATCATAATAAAGGTTATACTTCTATTAATGGGAGTGAATATCAAAAATACACACACATACACAAGGGATCTGTAGATTCAGAGGTGAATAAATCTCTCAATGTTATACATTGTTTCCATATCTCTAACCACAATCGGGTTGGATTGACCTATGTTTTTCTAACTGACCCTGGGACATCAACTTAGTCAAAATATAAAACCTGGTTGTTTAACAATTCTTGTTAAACGAAAACAACATTCAATCATTATCATCGTCCGTATCTACAGGGGGAAATGGGAGCTAGTTGGCATAGTTGGAAGCTCATTAGTTTCACCATCTTCTGGAGGAGCAGAAAACATGATAGCTGCTGAAATCTTACCAGCCAGAGAGGCACAGATCACCTTACAACCTGTTAATAACACAATTAAGCAAACTAAACAATACACTGTAGCCTATTGTGCAATTTGGGATCCTCAACTTCCAAGGAGAGATTCCAATTCCAAGTTGCAAGCATCCAATCTGGCTTTGGATAGTTATTCTTAACAACAGTGGCAATGTATTCAGCAAGATCAGTCACATTACATTTAAGTCATTTAGCAGACGCTCTTATCCAGAGCGACTTACAAATTGGAAAGTTCATACATATTCATCCTGGTCCCCCCGTGGGAATTGAACCCTGGTCCCCCCGTGGGAATTGAACCCACAACCCTGGCGTTGCAAGCGCCATGCTCTACCAACTGAGCCACACGGGACCATCATTAGAAGAGTGATCTGGGACAAATGTACAAAATTCATCACCAATGATTTCACAAGTGCCCCCTTGACCTGCCAACATATAGTCAAGGTCCTCTCTGTTTGCAGAGCTAACTTACGCAATTCTTTAATTTCCCCATTCAATTCTTCCAGGGCATTTGGAATAGCATTGCCAATTTTCTCCGTGTGTCTAGAGATGTTATGCATTTGGTCTAATGCACATGCAACCCCATAGCCAGGAAAAACCACTCCAAAGAACCTGGAGGCAGGTGCCTGAGTGTGAGTGATGTCAGCCAGAGATCTCTTATCTCTCCTCATTCTACGAGGTCTGTAGTCTTTAAACAAAGCATTCCGATCCCTCTCATTATTCAGAACGGTTCTCATAGCTGTCACCACAAACCCTACAGTACACGTCTCTCCCCAGTTCGAGGGAATGCTATAGTAAGCCATTTTTTCACACAACCAGTGGGCCAATTTTGCGAGGAAATGTAATGTACAACGGGGCATGGCAGGTCTGCTCCACTCATCAAACCACACACCCGAGGCGTCCTTATGACAGCACCCAGCCCACTTGCGTTTCTCTGAAGCATCCGCCATGGCCTGTAAAGCAATTATATAATTAACAATGAAAAAGTTGGTGGGAGCTGGAACTACTGCCATCTGTAGGAGGGGGGAAACAGAACAGGATGCAGCCCATTTAGCTGCACAGTCAGCCTTGGCATTCCCCAGAGAAACGTTATCTTTAGAGGGAGTATGGGCCTGACACTTTATCACCGAGATTAGCGAGGGGAGTTGAACAGGCTCCAACAGAGAGGACACAAGCTCTATTCTTCCACAATGTTCCAAAATCATGCACTACACCAACCTCATATCTACTGTCGGTGTATATGTGACCGACCTCCTTGATTCAGTCTCAAGTAACAAAATTTGAAATTGTGTTTTTTACATTGGATAAAAGCAGAGAGACAGAGCCACACAATGGTATATCATACACAGCATTTTTTATACATTTTTTATTTCACCTTTATTTAACAGGTAGGCCAGTTGAGAACAAGTTCTCATTTACAACTGCGACCTGGCCAAGATAAAGCAAAGCAGTGCGACAAAAAACAACAACACAGAGTTACACATGACCGACCAATACTGGTTCATAACATGTGACAGATCAATACCTCACAAGGCTTCTTCTCTCTAAACTGAGACCTTGAAACTGAAATATCTTTCGTTCTCCAAACAAGGCCTGGGCGTACTGCTAAATTGCAGATCTGAGAAGTGAGGATTCGTTCAATCGGTCACTTGCATGAACACAGACATTGGTTATTAGAATAGCACATGTATAACATTTCCATCACACTGCCTTGTAGAGGTGGACCTGGTTGTAAAGGCTGTTCAAGTCCAGGGTGGAGTGGTGGGCCATGAAGACATTAGGTTTTGAGGCACAGTCTCGCGAAATGCTTGCATTCACCCGCTGTATGGTGGCAGGGTGAAAGTATTTTCGTGGTAGCAGGGTGAAAAAGTTTTTTCATTCACTCCCTTGAGTGCTGTGGCCACCCTTTCCTGCTGGGCCCTCGGGTTATTTGTGCCCGTGTGATTTATGATGTGGCTGGGGACCCTACTCTGTCCTCTGACAACAGCTCCAGGGCATGCCTAGTGTTTTTGCACCAGAGTTTAGCCACTTCGTGTTTGGGAAAAAGTTTATCCTCTTGAATGCGTTTGCCATTTGAGTCAATGAGCAGCACAATCTCTGGCTTTTGTGTCCTCAGTGGATGTCTGGGGATGTCTGGATGTCTGGGGATGTCTGGGGATGTCTGGATGTCTGGGGATGTATGGATGTTTGGGGATGTCTGGATGTCTGGGGATGTCAGGATGTCTGGGGATGTCAGGATGTCTGGATGTCTGGGGATGTCAGGATATCTGGATGTCTGGGAATGTCTGGATGTCTGGGGATGTCTGGATGTCTGGGGATGTCAGGATGTCTGGGGATGTCAGGATATCTGGATGTCTGGGGATGTCTGGATGTCTGGGGATGTCTGGATGTCTGGGGATGTCTGGATGTCTGGGGATGTCTGGATGTCTGGGGATGTCTGGATGTCTGGGGATGTCTGGATGTCTGGGGATGTCAGGATGTCTGGGGATGTTAGGATGTCTGGATGTCTGGGGATGTCAGGATATCTGGATGTCTGGGGATGTCTGGGGATGTCTGGAGATGTCTGGATGTCTGGGGATGTCTGGATGTCTGGGGATGTCTGGATGTCTGGGGATGTCTGGATGTCTGGGGATGTCAGGATGTCTGGGGATGTCAGGATATCTGGATGTCTGGGGATGTCTGGATGTCTGGGGATGTCTGGGGATGTCTGGATGTCTGGAGGTTGTCCAGAAGCCTATCAGGGGAGCTGACAGGGGGGCTGTCAGGAGGTGTTGGGGTCTGTTGGGTTGGTGGATCCTGTGTTGTCTGTCCCAATGTGGTGTTGAGGTTGTGGTCCGGGCTGAGGTGGGCTGTTCTGTTGGCTTCTCTGGGGGAGTGTCCTGCTCTCTGTCACAACTTAGCTTTCTCACCTCCTCCTTCAGTTCCTTCAGTGCCATGGTGGCCTCTAAGTTCTCTCACCTCAGTCCGTAGAGCAGCCGTCCATCTCCACCTTCTGCCCACCTTCGGTCTTGTTGGGGGGGGGGGGGGGGGGGGGGATACCCTGCACCATTACTGTCCCAGACTTGTACACGTTGACAGAGGTTGTTTCAATTTCCTCAATGCCTAGTATTCTGAGTTTCCACCCTGGGCCAATACCCTCTTTGGGTAAGTTGCTTACGTTCCCCTCTTTGTAGCAGTCAGCAAATAGTGTCTCTGGATTGTCCTTGAGGAGCTTTTTAATTTGTACTTATTCCGTGCCGTGTAATTTTTTATATCCATGAGGTGCTGTATTGTAATCACCTCTGCATAGGGAGATAAGCCATGGGGGCTTCAAAGCCCTCTGCATAGGGAGATAAGCCATGGGGGCTTCAAAGCCCTCTGCATAGGGAGATAAGCCATGGGGGCTTCAAAGCCCTCTGCATAGGGAGATAAGCCATGGGGGCTTCAAAGCCCTCTGCATAGGGAGATAAGCCATGGGGGCTTCAAAGCCCTCTGCATAGGGAGATAAGCCATGGGGGCTTCAAAGCCCTCTGCATAGGGAGATAAGCCATGGGGGCTTCAAAGCCCTCTGCATAGGGAGATAAGCCATGGGAGCTTCAAAGCCCTCTGCATAGGGAGATAAGCCATGGGGGCTTCAAAGCCCTCTGCATAGGGAGATAAGCCATGGGGGCTTCAAAGCCCTCTGCATAGGGAGATAAGCCATGGGGGCTTCAAAGCCCCCTGCATAGGGAGATAAGCCATGGGGGCTTCAAAGCCCTCTGCATAGGGAGATAAGCCATGGGGGCTTCAAAGCCCTCTGCATAGGGAGATAAGCCATGGGGGCTTCAAAGCCCTCTGCATAGGGAGATAAGCCATGGGGGCTTCAAAGCCCTCTGCATAGGGAGATAAGCTATGGGGGCTTCAAAGCCCTCTGCATTTGGGGGGGGGGGGGCTGTGAAGCTCTCCTGCCATTAGGCTCAATAGTTTTCACACCTCTCACTTCAAATCAAATCCAATTGTATTGGTCACATGCAGATGTTATTGCGGGTGTAGCGATATGCTTGTGTTTCTAGCTCCAACAGTGCAGTAATATCGAACAAGTAATATGTAACAATTTCACAACAATACACACAAATCTAAAGTAGAGGAATGGAATTAAGAATATTAAAATATTCGAACGAGCAATGCTAGTGATGGCTATTTAACAGTCAGATGGCCTTGAGATAGAAGCTCTTTTTCAGTCTCTCGGTCCCAGCTTTGATGCACCTGTACTGACCTCGCCTTCTGGATGATAGCGGGGTAAACAGGCAGTGGTTCGGGTGGTTATTGTCTTTGATGATCTTTTTGGCCTTCTTGTGTCATCGGGTGCTGTAGATGTCCTGGAGGGCAGGTAGTTTGCCCCCGGTGATGCGTTGGGCAGACCACACCACCCTCTGGAGAGCTTTGCGGTTGCGGGTGGTGCAGTTGCCATAGAAGGTGGCTCTCAATTGTGCATCTGTCAAAGTTTGTGAGGGTTTTAAGTGCCAAGTCAAAGCCCTCGCCTCCTCCCTGTAGGCAGTTTCGTAATTTGTTGGTCATCAGGCCTACTACTGTTGTGTCGTCTACAAACTTGATGATTGAGTTGGAGGCGTCACTTCACACTTCAGTGCTAATTGAAGTAGCAGCCAGATCAGTTCTGTCCTAGCAGCTTGGTAGCTTAGAAGACTTATTTATTAAGCTCAATATAACAAAATTATCTAGAGATTATTGTCTTTTACTTTTTGGCTCAGACGGAACATTACTCACTCAGTTTTGTGTTGGATGGTATTTCCATGTTCCGCTGTGTTTCTTCTGCAGGTTTTGGCTTGTTAGAAGTTTTAGTTTTTCTTGATAGTCCTTGGTGGTAGTAGTCCATTCAGGTAATTTTGTCCAAAATCAAGGTTTTAGGTATGGAATTGTGACTTGCAATGACTGTTTTAATGTTAGTATCCTATATAAGTCCTTGCAGGTTGCGGGCCGACTGTTTTCTATACTGAGTATTGCCAACTCAGACAGCCTTTCCTGAGACATTAGGCATAATACAGTATGTCCATTGCGCTGTATACAATATAACCTTAGTTTTGAATGATACCAAGATATACCAGAGATAAGGGACTGTTGATATTGCAACCACCCAACTCAAACACCCGTTCACCAGTATGAACGAAATCGCAAACAGCCCTCAAGAACTGTTTTCTACTAAAGTTGATCACCACATCAGTCACTAGCTTCATCAATAAGTGCATCGATGTCATCCCAACAATGACCGTACGTACATATCCCAACCAGAAGCCATGGATTACAGGCAGCATCCGCACTGAGCTAAAGGGTAGAGCTGCCACTTTCAAGGAGCGGGACTCTAACCCGGACGCTTAGAAGAAATCCCGCTATGCCCTCCGATGAACCATCAAACAGGCAAAGCGTCAATACAGGACTAAGATTGAATCGTACTACACCGGCTCCTACGCTCATCGGATATGGCAGGGCTTGCAAACTATTACGGACTACAAAGGGAAGCACAACCGCGAGCTGCCCAGTGACACGAGTCTACCAGACGAGCTAAATGACTATGGGCATTTCGAAGCAAGCAACACTAAAGCATGCATGAGAGCACCAGCTGTTCCGGACGACTGTGTGATCACGCTCTCCGTAGCCGATGTGAGTAAGACCTTTAAACAGGTCAACATTCACAAGGCTGCAGGGCCAGACGGATTACCAAGAATTGTACTCCGAGCATTCGCTGACCAACTGGCATGTGTTTTCACTGACATTTTCAACCTCTCTCTGACCGAGTCTGTAATACCAACATGTTTCAAGCAGACTGTGCCCAAGAACACCAAGGTAACCTTCCTAAATGACTACTGACCCGTAGCACTCAAGTCTGTAGCCATTATCCCAGAAACCCTAGACCCACTCCAATTGGCACACTGCCCCAACAGATCCACAGATGACACAATATCTTTTGCATTGTTGTGTTTTGTGTTGGATGGTATTTCCATGTTCCGCTGTGTTTCTTCTGCAGGTTTTGGCTTGTTAGAAGTTTTAGTTTTTCTTGATAGTCCTTGGTGGTAATAGTCCATTCAGGTAATTTTGTCCAAAATCAAGGTTTTAGGTATGGAATTTTGATTTGGATTGAAGGATTTGATGTTGAGGTTAGTATGCTGTATGCTTGTGATAAAAATTGTTTATCTACATTTATCCAACTCTAATGCTATATTTTTTCAGAAGAACTCAGGAGCTCAATATCTCTCTCTCTTTCTCTCTTGCTCTCTTTCTCTCTTGCTTTCTCTCTCTCTCACTCACTCTCTCTCACACACACTACAGTGACTGCACATTACCATCCCCGTAGGCCCTCAGGCCGGATGTGTAAAAGCTCACTGCATTCCTTTCCTGTTAGGTACAGCCCAGAGCAAGCCTACTGCTGTGTGTGTGTGTGTTTTGTGGGAGGGGTTGCCTGAAACAACTAAATGCATCAGGGAACCCCTCTTTGTTTTTTTGACCTGCCTGTGTTTTGTTGCTTTTGTAGGCGTGGCATTACCCATTACCCTCTCTCTCTCTCTCTCTCTCTCTCTCTCTCTCTCTCTCTCTCTCTCTCTCTCTCTCTCTCTCTCTCTCTCTCTCTCTCTCTCTCTCTCTCTCTCTCTCTCTCTCTCTCTCTCTCTCTCTCTCTCTCTCTCTCTCTCTGTGAATATGTCCCTAATGGATATGGAATGTACTTACAAAGCTCTTGCACAATAAAATTCAAACAGAGTGTATTTACTGATAGACTGGACCCCACTGACTAAACATTTAGTTAGGTCTCATCTTTGACATTCGGGCCCAGAGTATTTCCTAGTCATGTTGTCATGAAAAACTTAATGCATTGTCTGCAAGGCTGTTGCTGTCATGTAGTGCACTGGGTATTGTTATCATGCACGGCTCTTGGAATTGCCTAACACAGAGCGGTCTTTGTATTTGTTTAAACCAGGAAGTAGAGAGTCTTCCTGATGGGAGCCAGATAGTAAACATTACTGTAATAGTTTATGGCCCTATTCCCGTCAATGTTGCTGACCCTGTCAATCAATTATGTAATCAGAGGTTTATGGAGAAGGGGAGGCACTAGCGGTAAAGCTGTGTGTGAAGGTTTGTGTGTGTGTGTGTGCGTGCGTGCGTACATCTAAACTGGTTGTGTGAATTTGGAAAGTAGCATGATTTCTCTCATGAAAATCTTGAGGTAGAAACCACAACTTTAGAAATGAAACTGTGTACAAATAATTTTATCATCCTGTTGTTGCAGTAATTTTCTTGCATAGCAGGAAAATGCAAACATGTAGTGTATTCAAGGTTTGAAAAGGCTTCTAAAGTTAGCAATTTCCACTTTACAATTTCAGACTTGATTTTCCCTACAGATAAATGTATCAACCCCTACAAAAAAATCCATTCATTATAATCCACATATCCTGTTGCTGCAGGATTATTTTCCTGCTGTAGCAAACTGGCTCAAATTAAAATCCTACATCTGTAGTTGTGTGTTTTTTCCTTTATGATGTGAGAAAGTGGAGATGTTCTGTGTAAGTGTGATTGTGTTTGTTCATTCTCAGTTGTGTGAATATGTACAGGAAACCTCTAAACCATAGCACTTGTAACAAACACCGTCTAACTGTGTGTGTGAGAAAGAGAGAGATAGTTCATTTCACTTTTGTTTATTCTCTATTTCACTTGCTTTGGCAATATAAACATGTTTCCCATGCCAATAAAGCCATTTGAATTGAATAGGGGGAGAGAGAGAGACTCACACTATTGAGAAATTCTCCACCCAGACCCTCATGTATACCTTTTACACACTGCTAACCACAGACCATCATAAATCTCTCCCACGTGGAACCTTTCACCTCTCTGACCTCACATACACTAATTCTCTGACCCCCCTCACCTATTTCTCACTCTCAAAAACACACACACACACACACACACACACACACACACACACACACACACACACACACACACACACACACACACACACACACACACACACACACACACACACACACACACACACACACACACACACATACATACACACACACTACAGTTCAGTACACTGCACATTTCCAGAGAAATGTTTCACGTGTACCCCACACAGCAAATTTGCAGGTGTTACAATCTCGGTGTTGAGGTAAAAAAGTGTTATATCTGAGAGTTGATTCTAGAGGGGTTAACGCCAGAGGGGTTTAAATTGACAGCATATTCAGTTAAAGTGTTAATTAAATCGCACACAGACAGACAGACGTGTATCCTAGATAAATGAAGGCACAAAGAGAATCGGTTCAATTTGGTTAAAAAAAAAGTGCGCTTTAATATTAAGTATTGAAATATCTTAGAAATATAAATATGTGCAAAGTTCCTTTATTCATTTCTATTTTGTAATGCTTTTAGTTTTTGTTGTTCCAGATAGTATGTCCTGTCTGCCAGTCTAGTGGCGAGGTTATGAGCAGTCTTTATGAAAGACGAGTACTTCACATGTAGCTGGGCTGATGCGACACATGTAAACATTATGTTGTTAGTAAATGTTAAAAATGACAAACGTTGATCTTCTACTAATTTGACTTCTATCAGGAAGACATGGATTCAGCTTAACACTACATCATCATCAAAATCATTATTATCACATCTTCGTCATCACTATCATCATCATCACTACCATCATCATCAGACCAAATGAAGGGGTTGTCATCGTCTCTGTGGTCTGAAAACCATCTCTAACCTCTCCCCCAGCCTCACCCTTTCCTAACCTCTCCCCCAGCCTCACCCTTTCCTAACCTCTCCCCCAGCCTCACCCTTTCCAAACCTCTCCCCCAGCCTCACCCTTTCCAAACCTCTCCCCCAGCCTCACCCTTTCCAAACCTCTCCCCCAGCCTCACCCTTTCCAAACCTCTCCCCCAGCCTCACCCTTTCCTAACCTCTCCCCCAGCCTCACCCTTTCCAAACCTCTCCCCCAGCCTCACCCTTTCCTAACCTCTCCCCCAGCCTCACCCTTTCCTAACCTCTCCCCCAGCCTCACCCTTTCCTAACCTCTCCCCCAGCCTCACCCTTTCCTAACCTACTTGTCTTCCTCACCCTTTCCTAACCTCTCCCCCTCTCCCCCAGCCTCACCCCTACTTGTCTTCCTCACTTTTTCCTAACCTCTCCCACTCGACTTCTGACTATGTTCTGCTTCAGTTGTAGTTGTTTCTGCATGTGTCTCAAATGGCAACCTATTTCCTATAGTGAACTACTTTTGACCAGAGTCCACAGGGTCCCAAAGTAATGCACTATAAAAGTGCTATTTGGGACACACATTGTTGTTTCTGTCTGTCTGTCTGTCTGTCTGTCCGTCCGTCCGTCCGTCCGTCCGTCCGTCCGTCCGTCCGTCCGCCCGCCCGCCCCCTGGGACTATAATAAGATCCACTGTTAGCTTTGGTTGTCTGCCAGGGCTTTTGTCTGACTAACAGTGGTCTGCTCAGACTCACTGTCACAACTCCTGTTCCCAGAGAGATATGTGGTGTTGGGGGGGGGGATAAAGACAAGAAGGAGAGACAGGGGCACCTCCATCACATTCTAACAGAAGAGCTTCCAAGGCTGCAGTATAGCTGTATGTATGCCTGTGTGTGTCTATGTGTGTGAGGCTAGTGGCTGTCTTCAGCCTGTGTGTGTGTGTGTGTGTGTGTGTGTGTGTGTGTGTGTGTGTGTGTGTGTGTGTGTGTGTGTGTGTGTGTGTGTGTGTGTGTGTGTGTGTGTGTGTGTGTGTGTGTGTGTGTGTGTGTGTGTGTGTGTGTGTGTGTGTGTCTATGTGTGTGAGGCTAGAGGCTGTTGTCAGCCATGATCCCTCACACCTTCCTATGAGGCCATGCTAGTTGGCATGCAGCAGTGGAAATGTGTACGACACCATGCACACAAACACATTCACTCTGCTATGGGCCCCTGGTTTGACATTCACTGCCATACTCCCCACCCTCTCTCCTTTTCTCTCATTATACTTCCATCCCTCTCTCTATCTCCCTCTCTCTCTCACTCTCAATCCAGTCAGCCCATTTTACATGTCAGACAGGAGAAAGAGTAGAGGTAAGCTTCTGCTAATCAATAGAAAGAGCTGTTCCTCAGCCCCAGCAGCACAACAAACCCACAGGAAACCTTCTGACAACACTCCTAAAGATACTGCTAAAGTGTGTGTTTGCTTGCGTGTGTGTGTTTGCTTGCGTGTGTGCACGTTCACTGTCTGCGTCACTTTAATCTTTTTGACTACCCAATCACAGCTTCCGCTGGGAGAACGACTAACTTTGCTGACAGGGCAATAACCTTTGACCCCCAGCGTTTTCCTGACTCCCATTGACAGTCTCTCCAGGAGAGGTGTATCCATGGCTACCAATATGAGGCTCCACTTGATAGGAAAGCAGTGGCATCGATCTAGGATCAGCTTACCCTCTCCAAATCCTATCCTCAACCGTTAGACAGGGAAACCCCCAAACTGAACTGTGTGTGTGTGTGTGTGTTAGATGGGAGCATCGTACTCCGCCAAGAAGTCTCTTAGAGTGTGAGGGAGCTGGTGTGTGTCGGGGGGATCCGGGCCCCCCAGGTGTCCGTTCAGGGTCCTTCTACACAGGTGCTGGAGGGAGGACAGCGAGGAGGGGAGGGGTCGACGCAGTTCTAACGGAACCTTCTCTCCCCCAGAGTGGATCAGATACAAACTCCCTGTCCCCACAGTCTCCCCTGCAGTCGCAGCCATGCCTCCCCCTGTCCTTACCCCGGCCTCCCCATCTCCTCCTCCACCTCCCTCCTTCCCCATGTAGTGTCCAATCAGTTTGAGCACACAGTCGAAACGCGGGGGCGTGTGCGTGCAGTGGGGGTCAGGCTGCAGGTAAAAGCTTCCCCCCTGGCTGTGGATCCGGAGGTTCTTGGTCCCGCGAGCCGTCTGGACCGACAGTGTGAAGAAGTAGTGGTGGTCGGAGGAGTCTCGGACCAGGAAGGTCCCGGGGGGCTGGGAGCGGAGCAGAGCGCTGGCCTCACGACCCCCCACTGCACCCCAGTAGAACCCACTCTCCTGTAACTTACGCACCGCACACAGCACCTGGAACAGGGGGAAATAAGAGGTTTTAATAAAACAATTGTTTCATTTATGCAAAGTAGGTACATCAAATATACTATACACACAGCACCTGGCAGAGGAACTATAATATATGATGCTGTAATGATAACAATTAGACAAACCATCTGAGACTAGGAGGAATAATGATGATGATGGGTTAGCATTTAGTAAGAGGCTAGCTAGTTTGCATATAGTACATGTGGAGCTGCCACATGTTGACAGAGTTGAACTGGCCTGTTGGTAGTGTGCGTGCGAGCTGAAGGGTTTGTAGCGCAGGGGGTGCACGTCTGACCCCTGACCTCTGGCCTCTGGGTGGGTAACGCTGCTCATGGCTGGGGGGGTCGTGCCTGCTATGGGTTACCATGGCGCCCTGACCCCCCCTGCTCGGCTTGCTGACTGAGGGGTGGGGGGTCCAGAGCAGGGAGGGGGAGGAGGTACAAGGGGAGGAGGGGAGTTGTGATGGAGGTGGAGAGGAGAAAGGGAGAGGACGTGAGGGAGGAGGGGAGGGAGGATGAGGACGTGTGGGGGGAGGAGGGGAGAGGACGTGAGGGAAGGGAGGAGTAGGGCAGTGGACGTGATTCCCAGAGTGAAGACACTGAGGAGCAGTCCAGAGAGGACCTCAGAGAGACCACCCACTGCAGACAGCTGCAGAGAGAGAAAGAGTGAGAGTTATCTCTATTGAAAAGCTTCATTCATAACAAACCGTGTTTTTATTTATTTATAAACACACATATACACACACACAGTGCCTTCGGAAAGTAGTCAGACACCTTGACTTTTTCCACATTTTGTTAAGTTACAGCCTTATTCTAAAATTGATTAAATAGTTTTTTCCCCCTCTCATCAATCTACACACAATACCCCATAATGACAAAGCTAAAACAGGTTTTTAGAAACTGAAACATCACATTTACATAAGTATTCAGACCCTTTACTCAGTACTTTGTTGAAGCACCTTTGGCAGCTATTACAGCCGCGAGTCTTCTTGGGTATGACGCTACAAGCTTGGCACACCTGTATTTGGGGAGTATTACATTCTTCTCTGCAGATTCTCTCAAGCTCTGTCAGGTTGGATGGGGATAGTCGCTGCACAGCTATTTTCAGGTCTCTCCAGAGATGTTCGATCGGGTTCAAGTCCGGGCTCTGGCTAGGCCACTCATGGACATTCAGAGAATTGATCCGAAGCCACTCCTGTGTTGTCTTGGCTGTGTGCTTAGGGTCGTTGTCCTGTTGGAAGTTGAACCTTTGCCCCAGTCTGAGGTCCTGAGTTCATCAAGGATCTCTCTGTACTTTGCTCTGTTCATCTTTCCCTCAACCCTGACTAGTCTCCCAGTCCCTGCCGCTGAAAAACATCCTCACAGCATGATGTTGCCACCACCATGCTTCACCGTATGGTGAAGGATGGTGCCAGGTTTCCTCCAAGACGTGACGCTTGGCATTCAGGCCAAAGAGTTCAATCTTGCTTTCATCTTGTTTCTCATGTTCTTAGAGTCCTTTTGGCGAACTTCAAGCCGGCTGTCATGTGCCTTTTACATAGGAGTTACTTCCGTCTGGCCACTCTACCATAAAGGCCTGATTGGTGGAGTGATGCAGAGATGGGATAACCTTCCAGAAGGACAACCATCTCCACAGAGAAACTATTGAGCTCTGTCAGAGTGACCATCGGGTTCTTGGTCATCTCCCTGACCAAGGCTCTTCTCCCCCGATCGCTCAGTTTGGCCGGGCGGCCAGTTCTAGAAAGTGTCTTGGTGGTTCCAAACTTCTTCCATTTAAGAATGATGGAGGCCACTGTGTTCTTGGGGACCTTCAATGCTGCAGACATTTTTTTTGGTACCCTTCCCCAGATCTGTGCCTCGACACAATCCTGTCTCGGAGCTCTACGGACAATTCCTTCGACCTCATGGCTTGGTTTTTGCTCTGAAATGCACCGACATGCACTGTCAAATGTGGGACCATATATAGACAGGTGTGTGCCTGTCCAATCAATTTAATTTACCACAGGTGTACTCCAATCAAGTTATAGAAAAATCTCAAGGATGATCAATGAAACAGGATGAACCTGAGCACAATTTTGAGACTCATAGCAAAGGGTCTGAATACTTATATCTGTAATAAAACCCTTTTTTAGAGATTATTTTTTTCCTATTGGTTGTGCCTGGCTCCCGAGTGAGTGGGCCTGGCTCCCGAGTGAGTGGGCCTGGCTCCCGAGTGAGTGGGCCTGGCTGCCAAGTGAGTGGACCTATGCCATCCAAGGCCCACACATGGTTGCACTCCTGCCCAGTCATGTGAAATCCAAAGATTAAGGCTTAATTCATGTATTAAATTGACTGGTTATGTTATATGAACTGTAACTCAGTAAAATCTTTGAAATTGTTGAATGTTGCGTTTATATTTTGTTCAGTGTGTATACACACAGTGCATTCTGAACGTATTCAGAACCCTCACTTTTTCCACATTTTGTTACGTTACAGCCTTATTCTAAAATTGATTCAATTATTGTTTTTCCTCATCAATCTACACACAATACCCCACAATGACAAAGCAAAAGTAGGTATTTAGAAAAATGTTTGAAAATGTAATACAAATAAAAAAACAGAAAAACCTTATTTAAAAAAAAAAGTGGTCTGCCCGTTGTTAGGCCGGTTGGATGTTCTGCTAAATTCTCTAAAACGAAGACGTTGGAGGCAGCTTATGGTAAAGAAATTAACATTACATTCTTTGGCAACAGCTCTGGTGGACATTCCTGCAGTCAACATGCCAATTGCACACTCCCTCAAAACTTGAGACATTTGCGGTGTTGTGTTGTGTGACAAAACTGCACATTTTAAAGCGGCCTTTTATTGTCCCCAGCACAAGATGCACCTGTGTAATGATCATGCTGTTGATATGCCACACCAGTCAGGTGGATGGATTATCTTGACAAAGTAGAAATGCCCACTAACAGGGATGTAAACACATTTGTGCATAAACACTCCGAGAAATATGTTTTTGGTGTGTTTTGAACATTTCTGGGATAGTTTTTTTTTTCAACTCACGAAACATTTGGGGCGGCAGGTAGCCTAGTGGTTAGAACGTCGGGACAGTTACCGAAAGACTGCAAGATCGAATCCCCGAGCTGACAAGGTAAAAATATGTCCTTCTACCCCTGAACATGGCAGGAACTTAACTGACTTGCCTAGTTAAATAAACATGGGACCAACATTTTGCGTTTATATTTTGTTCAGTGTACATCATAGGCTGTATTAAACATGTGTTATCTCTATCTCCAGTATACAGTCAGACGATTCAATTGCCATCGATTGCCCCCCCCCTCCCCGGGGGGATTCTCAGTAAACCGAGTTTTATGAATGAGTCCCGGTCCATTCTGAATAAACAACCTCATTCCCATGCAGCCTGCTCGCGCCAGCAGAGCGGCTATGGTTCTCCGGTTTCACAGTAAATAGGCTACCCCGGATGGGTCTGGTCTGGCGGTCTCACTGTGCTACTGGTCGTTGCATTTGGAGCGAGACGGAACGTGCCCGGCACAATAATGGATGGATCTTCCTTCTCCAGGACCGCCTCTTGTTGTTACTCGAAGCGGCGCCATAACTGCCCGCTATGCATCTGCGAAACACGTCCTCCGCCTGAGCCAAGCTGGAGACTCTTCCAGACACAGAATAGAAACATGACTTACAACGAAAACGCAGAAATAGACAATGCTATCTGAAATAAGGAGAATGAGTAGGCTATATAGCCTAGCGTGTGTCCCACATAGGAGTACTGTTCTGCATTGCGCCATTACAGCCTGCTGTTCGTAGTAGTGCTGGCTCCCTAGGATGTTTTAGAGAGGCAATTGCTCGAGCCCAAAAAGCTCACCATATCGCCATTATGATAACGTTTTGCCCAATTGCACAATGCACACATGCACTATGCTATTTTACGCACCACAGAGTAACGGTCAAAGCGCCGGGTATGGACCCTGTTTATTTACCTTGGAGATGGTTCCTGTCTCGGGCTCCAGCGTTCCTCTCCGGGGGGAGAAAATATCCAAAGTCCCCGAGTTAAATCATTTATAAACTTGGTCATTAACTCCTGTCTCTTCTAACCCACAGAGGAACGGGTCCGTAGGCTATTGTCGGTAAAGACGTCGGGGTCCTCCCCCTTATATTCTTATTCTCTCTCAAATCAATTCAAAGGGCTTTGTTGGCATGGGAAACATGTTTATATTACCAAAGCAAGTGAAATAGATAATAAACAATACTCTCTCCTTTCTCTATCCAGCAAACGGAGGTAGTTGTGTTACAGCGACCAACGAGTAGTCTATAGAGCTGATATTCGTAAGGCTCCACCTCCTCGGCTCCGAAGTTCTTCCAGTAATAACACACACACACACACACACACACACACACACACACACACACACACACACACACACACACACACACACACACACACACACACACACACACACACACACACACACACATACACACACACACACACACATACACACAAAAGAATAATCAGTGTGTGACCTTCTTTTACGGGGCGATTCCCGTATTAGCTGGTGAGTCCTCCCTTTCCCTCCACTCCGCCCTGACAAGATGAAACAGTTGAAGATGTTTATTTACCCTTGAGGAAACCCATAATTCCTGACTGACAACTAGCCTACATTGTACTTTACATTCACGTCATTTAGCAGACACACTTATCCAGAGCAACTAGGGTTAAGTGCTTGCTCAAAGTCACATAGACAGATTTTCACCTAGTTGTCTCGAGAATACGAACCAGCAACCTTTCATTTACTGGCCCAAAACTTTTAACTACTAGCCTACTGCTGACCGCACTGATAAACAGTGTTACACAATTTAGACTCATGCTTACTTGCCTACAGTAGGCCTAGGCTAGAATTTAGACAAGGGACCCAATTTAGGGTAGCCTCCCAGCTAGCACATAACGTTCTGAGAACCTTAGAGCTTGGCGAGAGTGTGGTTGTCGTATGGTTATTTTGCATACAACCTTCCCACAACATTCTGGGAATGGTACAACATAGTTGCTTGGCTTTTAACATTCTCAGGAGATTTAAGGAACTTAACAAAAAAAAATTACATTTCTTGGGATTTCATTAGTTTAACAGAATGTTTCCTAAAAGTTACATTTAATTTCAATTTTGGTAGTGTTCTAGGAACATTTTCCAACTGGTTTGACATGGAATGTTCTCAAATAGTTCAGAGAACATTAAGAAGTGGGAGAATTTGTGAGTATTTCAGTACTTCAGCATAACCTTTCCTACAGGTTTCCTCATGGTTCTATTTAAATGTCCTCAAATTGTTTCGAGAACGTTAAGAAAACTTTCCATAAAAAACACAAGAAAACCTTAGTAACGTTCAGAGAACATTTTAACAATGTTATTTAAATGCAGAGGATGCGTACAGTGCAACAATATGATCAAGTGTGAATTTTTCTGCCACCCACAAACGGTTCCAAATAAATTACATTATTATGTGTTCCACCACCATTGTTATTTACATTATTAAATGTCCATGTGGGCTGTGCTACAATATCCGAACCCCTTCTACTGCCGGTACGGGGCACGGAACCACGCAGATCCTCTACGACTGGAATACCGACATAATCTGCCTGAGGACTCCAACAGGCCCCTCAGGCGCGATGCCCGCTGAAGGCCCATTCTGCTAACCTGCTAGGCCTGCTAGCTACCTAGAGCTACCTGGAACCCTACTAATTCCACGACTGGTCTATCGACGTCACCGCACGAAGAGGCAAAAACAGACTTAACCCCATCGCGACGTACCCCAAAGGCTAACTTGCTAGCCCCGGTCTGCTAACTGCTAGCTTGCCTGCCCCGGTCTGCTAACTGCTAGCATGCCTTCCCCAGTCTGCTAACTGCTTGCTTGCTAACCCAGTCTGCTAACTGCTAGCTTGCCAGCCCCGGTCTGCTAGCTTGTTTAGCCCCGGCCTACTAACTGTTAGCTTGTTAGCATCGGCCTGCTAACTGTCTGAATCGCCGTGTCCCCAGTCAGCCCAACCACTCACTGGACCCATATGTTCACTTGGCTACGCATGCCTCTCTCTAATATCAATATGCCTTGTCCATTACTGTCCTGGTTAGTGATTACTGTCTTATTTCACTGTAGAGCCTCTAGCCCTGCTCAATATGCCTTAACCAACCATGTTGTTCCACCTCCTACATATGCGATGACATCACCTGGTTTAAACGTCTCTAGAGACTATATTTCTCTCATCATTACTCAATGCCTAGGTTTACCTCCAATGTATTTACATCCTACCATACCTTTGTCTGTACATTATGCCTTGAATCTATTCTATCGAGCCCAGAAACCTGCTCCTTTTACTCTCTGTTCCGAACGTACTAAACGACCAGTTCTTATAGCCTTTAGCCGTACCCTTATCCTACTCCTCCTCTGTTCCTCTGGTGATGTAGAGGTTAATCCAGGACCTGCAGTGCCTTGCTCCACTCCTATTCCCCAGGTGCTCTCATTTGTTGACTTCTGTAACCGTAAAAGCCTTGGTTTTATGCATGTTAACATTAGAAGCCTACTCCCTAAGTTTGTTTTACTCGCTGCTTTAGCACACTCTGCCAACCCGGATGTCTTAGCCGGGTCTGAATCCTGGCTTAGGAAAACCACCAAAAACCCTGAAATCTCCATCGCTAACTATAACATTTTCCGCCAAGATAGAACTGCCAAAGGGGGCGGTGTTGCAATCTACTGCAAAGATAGCCTGTAGAGTTCTGTATTACTATCCAAGTCTGTACCCAAACAATTAGAGCTTCTACTTCTAAAAATTCACCTTTCCAGAAACAAGTCTCTCACTGTTGCCGCTTGCTATAGACCTCCCTCTGCCCCCAGCTGTGCCCTCGATACCATATGTGAATTGATTGCCCCCATCTATCTTCTGAGCTCGTGCTACTAGGTGACCTAAACTGGGATATGCTTAACACCCCGGCCATCCTACAATCTAAACTTGATACCCTCAATCTCATACAAATGATCAATGAACCTACCAGGTACAACTCCAAATCCGTAAACATGGGCACCCTCATAGATGTCATCCTAACTAACTCGCCCTCCAAATACACCTCTGCTGTTTTCAATCAAGATCTCAGCGATTACTGCCTCATTGCCTGCATCCGTAATGGGTCTGCGACCAAACGACCACCCCTCATCACTGTCAAACGCTCCCTAAAACACTTCTGCCAGCAGGCCTTTCTAATCGACCTGGCCGGGGTATCCTGGAATGACATTGACCTCATACCGTCAGTAGATTATGCCTGGCTATTATTTTAAAGTGCCTTCCTCACCATCTTAAATAAGCATGCCCCATTCAAAAAATGTAGAACTAGGAATAGATACAGTCCTTGGTTCACTCCAGACCTGTCTGCCCTTGACCAGCACAAAAACATCCTGTGGCGTTCTGCATTAGCATCGAATAGCCCCCGTGATATGCAACTTTTCAGGGAAGTTAGGAACAAATATACACAGGCAGTTAGGAAAGCTAAGGCTAGCTTTTTCAAACAGAAATGTGCTTCCTGTAGTACTAACTCCAAAAAGTTCTGGGACACTGTAAAGTCCATGGAGAATAAGAGCACCTCCTCCCAGCTGCCCACTGCTCTGAGGCTAGAAAACACTGTCACCACCGATAAATCCACTATAATTGAGAATTTCAATAAGCATTTCTCTATGGCTGGCCATGCTTTCCACCTGGCTACCCATACCCCGGTCAACTGCCCGGCACCCTCCACAGCCACCCGCCAAAGCCCCCACCATTTCTCCTTCACCCAAATCCAGATAGCTGATGTTCTGAAAGAGCTGCAAAATCTGGACCCCTACAAATCAGCCGGGCTAGACAATCTGGACCCTCTCTTTTTAAAATGATCTGCCAAAATTGTTGCAACCCCTAATACTAGGCTGTTCAACCTTTCTTTCGTATCGTCTGAGATTCCCAAAGATTGGAAATCTGCCTCGGTCATCCCCCTCTTCAAAGGGGGTGACACTCTAGACCCAAACTGCTACAGACCTATATCTATGCTACCCTGTCTTTCTAAGGTCTTCGAAAGCCAAGTTAACAAACAGATTACTGACCATTTAGAATCCCACCGTACCTTCTCCGCTATGCAATCTGGTTTCAGAGCTGGTCATGGGTGCACCTCAGCCACTCTCAAGGTCCTAAACGACATCATAACCGCCATCAATAAGAGACATTACTGCGCAGCCGTATTCATCGACCTGGCCAAGGCTTTCGACTCTGTCAATCACCACATTCTTATTGGCAGACTCGACAGCCTTGGTTTCTCAAATGATTGCCTCGCCTGGTTTACCAACTACTTCTCTGATAGAGTTCAGTGTGTCAAATCGGAGGGCCTGTTGTCTGGACCTCTGGCAGTGTCTATGGGGGTGCCACAGGGTTCAATCCTCGGGCCGACTCTTCTCTGTATACATCAATGATGTTGCTCTTGCTGCTGGTGATTCTCTGATACATCTCTACGCAGACGACACCATTCTGTATACTTCTGGCCCCTCTTTGGACACTGTGTTAACTATCCTCCAGGCGAGCTTCAATGCCATACAACTCTCATTCCGTGGCCTCCAACTGCTCTTAAATGCAAGTAAAACTAAATGCATGCTATTCAACCGATCACTGCCCGCACCTGCTCGCCCGTCCAGCATCACTACTCTGGACGGCTCTGACTTAGAATACGTGGACAACTACAAATACCTAGGTGTCTGGTTAGTCTGTAAACTCTCCTTCCAGACTCACATTAAGCATCTCCAATCCAAATTTAAATCTAGAATCTGCTTCCTATATCGCAACAAAGCATCCTTCACTCATGCTGCCAAACATACCCTTGTAAAACTGACCATCCTACCGATCCTCGACTTCGGTGATGTCATCTATAAAATAGCCTCCAACACTCTACTCAACAAACTGGATGCAGTCTATCACAGTGCCATCCGTTTTGTCACCAAAGCCCCATACACTACCCACCATTGCGACGTGTACGCTCTCGTTGGTTGGCCCTCGCTTCATACTCGTCGCCAAACCCACTGGCTACAGGTTATCTACAAGTCTCTGCTAGGTAAAGCCCCGCCTTATCTCAGCTCACTGGTCACCATAGCAGCACAAACCCGTAGCACGCACTCCAGCAGGTATATCTCACTGGTCATCCCCAAAGCCAATTCCTCCTTTGGTCGTCTTTCCTTCCAGTTCTCTGCTGCCAATGACTGGAACGAACTTCAAACATCTCTGAAGCTGGAAACACTTATCTCCCTCACTAGCTTTAAGCACCAGCTGTCAGAGCATCTCACAGATTAATGCACCTGTACATAGCCTATCTATAATTTAGCCCAAAGAACTACCTCTTCCCCTACTGTATTTATTTATTTATTTTGCTCCTTTGCACCCCATTATTTCTATTTCTATTTTTTATTTACTTTGCACATTCTTCCACTGCAAATCTACCATTCCAGTGTTTTACTTGCTATATTGTATTTACCTCGCCACCATGGCCTTTTTTGCCCTTACCTCCCTTATCTCACCTCATTTGCTCACATTGTATATAGACTTATTTTTCTACTGTATTATTGACTGTATGTTTTGTTTATTCCATGTGTAACTCTGTGTTGTTGTATGTGTCGAAATTGCTATGCTTTATCTTGGCCAGGTCGCAGTTGCAAATGAGAACTTGTTCTCAACTAGCCTACCTGGTTAAATAAAGGTGAAATAAAAATAAATAAAATAAATATGTAGGTAAAACCTCTCATTCTCTCAAACAGAGGATCAGTGGACATAAAAGTTAAATCAGGAGAAACGACGGGGATTATCCAGTCGCAGTACATTTTAATGACCTAAAGCATGACATTTCCACCTTTAGATTTTGTGGCATAGAGAAAGTTAAGATATCAGACAGGGAAGGTGACATTAATAATACTCTGAGTAAAAGATAATGTTTTAGGATTTTCACCTTAATATGAATTATGCTCCTATTTAAGATTACTCTGTTGTTTTTTGTACGATGTACCCAATGATTAATGAAAACTTGCTCGGTAGGTCTATGTCCTCATTGTGGTTTTACAGACGTGTTTAATATGTCTTATTACACACTTTATTTGAATATTTATGAAATGCATATTGTTATATTTGGTAGCACTTATTTGTTTTTCCTTCGCCTCCAACCCCTTTCGATGCGTGGAACGGATGTGGGTGGGGCTAGGTCTACATAAGGGCGCAATTATTATTTTTTACTTACAAAAGCTCTGACGAAGGCCGTGAGGCCGATACGTAAGCTTATTAAAGATCAGTGGTACTATCAAGAGCAGTGTGCGGTTTCCTTTTTCCTTCGGCTTGTTCAACTGTTACCATGCACCTGCAAAAAAGATTGCTCAGATGTGCGAGTGCCTTTTGAATGAATGAATTAAGAATGTTATTTAAAAACATACATTCTGTTCTGACAGTGAATAAAATGTTCCATAAAAAACACAAGAAAACTTTAGTAATGTTCAGAGAACATTTTAGAATGTTATTGAAAAACATACATTCTGTTATCAGAAAGTGAAGAAATGTTTCATAAAAAACAGAATAATCAACAAAACTCTCTCTATCCTATATTTTGTTAAGAGTGTTCAGGTGTGTTGTTCAGAGAACATTAAGAAGCAACATTCTACTGTGGGAATTTTAGTACTTCAGCATAACGTTTCCAAACAGGTTTCATCATGGTTCTATAAACAGATGTGCGGGATAATGGTGTTGATGTGAGCCATTACCAGCCTTTCAAAGCACTTCATGGCTACAGACGTGAGTGCTACGGGTCTGTCGTCATTTAGGCAGGTTGCCTTTGTGTTCTTGGGCACAGGGACTATGGTGGTCTGCTTGAAACATATTGGTATTACAAACTCAATCAGGAACATGTTGAAAATGTCAGTGAAGACACCTGCCAGTTGGTCAGCACATGCCCGGAGCACACGTCCTAGTAATCCATCTGGCCTGGCAGCCTTGTGTATGTTGACCTGTTTTAAGGTCTTACTCACGTCGGCTACGGAGAGCGAGATCACACAGTCGTCCGGAACAGCTGATGCCCTCATGCATGCCTCAGTGTTGCTTGCTTCGAAGCGAGCATAGAAGTGATTTCGCTCGTCTGGTAGGCTCGTGTCACTGGGCTGTGCTTCCCTTTGTAGTCTGTAATAGTTTGCAAGCCCTGCCACACAAGATGAGCGTTGGAGCCAGTGTAGTAGGATTCAATCTTAGCCTTGTATTGACGCTTTGCCTGTTTGATGGTTCGTCGCAGGGCATAGCAGAATTTCTTGTAAGCTTCCGGGTTAGAGTCCTGCACCTTGAAATCGGCAGCTCTACCCTTTAGCTCAGTGCGAATGTTGCCTGTAATCCATGACTTCTGGTTGGGGTATGTACGTACAGTCACTGAGGGGACGACATCCTCGATGTACTTATTGATGTATCCAGTGACCGATGTGGTGTACTCCTCAATGCCATCGGAAGAATCCCGGGAACATGTTCCAGTCTGTGATAGCAAAACAGTCCTGTAGTTTAGCATCTGCTTCATCTGACCACTTTTTTATTGATCAAGTCACTGGTGCTTCCTGCTTTAATATTTGCTTGTAAGAAGGAATCAGGAGGATAGAGTTGTGGTCGGATACACCAAATGGAGGGCGAGGGAGAGCTTTGTACGCGTCTCTGTGTGTGGAGTACAGGTGATCTACAATTGTTTTCCCTCTGGTTGCACATTTAACATGATGATAGAAATTTGGTAGAACTGATTTAAGTTTCCCTGCATTAAAGTCTCCGGCCACTAGGAGCGCCAACTCTGGGTGAGTAGTTTCCTGTTTGCGTATTTACTTATACAGCTGACTGAGTGCGGTCTTAGTGCCAGCATCTGTCTGTGGTGGTAAATAAACAGCCACGAAAAGTATAGTTGAAAACTCTCTAGGCAAGTAGTGTGGCCTGCAATTTATCACAATATACTCTACTTCAGGTGAGCAAAATCTAGAGACTTCCTTACACGGAACCCAAACCGGCTGCGCGAGTGCGCCATCGTGCGCTATCGTGCATACATTTATTTTGTCGCCCTACACCAAAAGCGATCACGACACGCAGATTAAAATATCAAAACAAACAATGAACCAATGACACATAATTTGGGGACAGGTTGAAAAGCATTAAACATGTATGGCAATTTAGCTAGTTATCTTGCACTTGCTAGCTATTTTGTCCTATTTAGCTAGCTTGCTGTTGCTAGCTAATTTGTTCTGGGATATAAACATTGAGTTGTTATTTTACCTGAAAAGAACAAGGTCCTCTACTCCGACAATTCATCCACACATAAAACGGCCAACCGAATCGTTTCTAGTCATCTCTCCTCCTTCCAGGCATTTTCATCTTTGAACTTATATGGTGATCGCATCCAAACTTTCATAGTATTACCACGACCACCGGCAAAACAGTTCGTGTTTCAATCCCCCACGTGGGTATAACCAATGAGGAGATGGGAGAGGCAGGACTTTCAGCGCGATCTGCGTCAGAAATAGAAAGGAGTTCTATTTTACCCCTTGGCATCGCAGACGCTCGTTGGCGCGTGCGAGCAGTGTGGGTGCAATAATTGAATAACATGGATTTCTAAATTTATTTTGTGACGCTCGCGCACGCGACGTGTCCGGTCTGGTCAGCATGTTAGATTTCGTGCACCAATTGTGCACGAAATGACAGCCACCATGTCGTCATTCAGCCACGATTCTGTGAAACATAGGATATTACAGTTTTTGATGTCCCATTGGTAGGATATTCATGATCGTACCTCGTCTAATTTATTGTCCAATGATTGCACGTTGGCGAGTAATATTGATGGTAACGGCAGCTTTCCCACTCGCCTTCTGCTGATCCTTAAGAGGCACCCCGCTCTGTGTCCTCTGTACCTACGTCTCTTCCTCTTGCAAATAACAGGGATGTTGGCCCTGTCGGTTGTTTGGAGAATGTCCTGTGTGTCTTGCTTATTGAAGAAAAAGTCTTAGTCTAATCCGATGTGAGTGATCGCTGTCCTGATATCCAGAAGCTCTTTTCTTGCCATAAGATATGGTTGCAGAAACATTATGTACAAAATAAGTTACAAATAACGCGGAAAAACACATAATTGCACAATTGGTTGGGCGCCCGTAAAACTGCTGCCATTTCTTCCGGCGCCATTTTATAAATCCAACCGGCCTCAACCACGTGTATCCACGCCAGCCCAGGACCTCCATATCCGGTTTCTTTACTTGCAGGGTTTGCAACCGTAGACTTTTGGCGTTGGGGTTATGGTATGGAGTTATGGTATGGGCCGGAATAAGCTACAATTGCATTTTATCGATGGCAATTTGAATGCACAGAGATACCGTGAGGAGATCTTGTGGCCCATTGTCATGTCATTCATCGGCCGCAATCAACTCATGTCTCAGTATGATACTGCACGGCCCCATGTCACAAGGATCTGTGCACAATTCCTGGAAGCTGAAAATACCCCAGTTCTCCATGACCTGCATACTCACCAGAAATATCATGTTTGGGATGCTCTGGATCAATGTGTACGACAGCGTGTTCCAGTTCCCGCCAATATCCAGCAACTTCGCACAGCCATTGAAGAAGAGTGGGACAACATTCCACAGGCCACAATCAACAGCCTGATCAACTCTATGCGAAGGAGATGTCACACCAGATACTGACTGGTTTTCTGATCCAAGGTATCTGTGACCAAGAGATGCTTATCTGTATTCGCAGTCATGTGAAATCCATAGATTAGGGCCCAATGAATTTATTTCAATTGACTTATATGAACTGTAACTCAATAAAATCATATAAATTGTTGCATGTTGCATTTATATTTTTGTTCCGTCTATATACACATATATACGTATATCAGTGGCGGTCGGTGCCGTTTATGATTAACGAGGATGCTTTTTTTTATTATTATGAGCATGGCCTTATTTTCTATGTCAGCATATTGGATGACTGTCATTCATATTCCATTTACCCAGCTCAATGTAACATTGATAGGTTTAGACTACTGAATGACACTCAAATTTTCCCTATACTATACCCATCATGAAGTTACTACAACCTGGCCTATGAAGAAACGTTTACAACGTACACTACCATTCAACAGTTTGGGGTCACTTAGAAATGTCCTTGTTTTTGAAAGAAAAGCAAGTTTTTTTGTCAATTAAAATAACATAAAATTGATCAGAAATACAGTGGAGACATTGTTAATGTTGTACATGACTACTGTAGCTGGAAACCGCTGATTTTTTATGGAATATCTACATATGCGTACAGAGGCCCATTATCAGCAACCATCACTCCTGTGTTCCAATGGCACGTTGTGTTAGCTAATCTAAGTTTATCATTTTAAAAGGCTAATTGATTATTAGAAAACCTTTTTGCAATTATGTTAACACAGCTGAAAACTGTTGTTCTGATTAAAGACTAGTCTTTAGACTAGTTGAGTATCTGGAGCATCCGCATTTGTGGGTTCGATTACAGGCTCAAAATGGCCAGAAACAAAGACCTTTAATCTGAAACTCGTCAGTCAACTCCTGTTCTGAGAAATGAAGGCTATTCCATGCCTGAAATTGCCAAGAAACTGAAGATCTCGTACAACGCTGTGTACTACTCCCTTCACAGAACAGTGCAAACTGGCTCTAACCAGAATAGAAAGAGGAGTGGGAGGCCCCGGTGCACAACTGAGCAAGAGGACAAGTACATTAGAGTGTGTAGTTTTAGAAACAGATGCCTCACAAGTCCTCAACTGGCAGCTTCATTAAATAGTACCCGCAAAACACCCGTCTCAACGTCAACAGTGAAGAAGCGACTCCGGGGTGCTGGCCTTCTATGTGCACAGGTTGAGAGAATTTTGAGTAATCAAGGTGACAGACAGTGACACATTCAATACCACCTTGTATACTCTTGCCTGCATCTAGCTGATCTAGGGCGTAATCATTAGTCTAACAGTTACAAATTTGAGTTCCTATTTGACAAATTCAGGTATGTTTATCCCGTTCCGTTTGCTTCCGTTTAAGAAATGTTTTTCAACAGAATCGGCGGAATGAATACACCCCCGATCACACGCAAACACAGTTCGCTTTCATAATAGCCATGTAAAAACAGCATGATCACTTTGCTCCATGTAGACATTATGGTGTAATGGAATGCTCGAAGCATGTTGGCTAATGGGCAGGAGTTCAAGCAGTTCATTGTGGCTATTCCAGCTAAGCCTGATGTGATTTGTGTGCAGGAAACATGGCTTATCATACAGGGATATGTAGTGATTCGTAGGGACAGAGATGTGTGGGGGGGACTTCCCTACAGGATGCTAGGCAACGGTATTGAACAAGAATATATGGTGGTGGAGGTGTGGCTGAGAGGAGGGGTGATAGTGAAACTACTATAATCTGTGTCAGATATTGGACCTGGAAGTGCTGGAGAGAGTGGATGGCCTGATAGAAGTAAAGTAATGTGGTGTGGGGATTTTAATGCCCACAACACGCTCTGGGGGAAGGTGGAACGGACGGATGGAAATGGCCAAGTGATGGAAAGTATGATAGAAATTAAAGATCTTGGGCGCCTGAATGATGGCCGAGGGACCAGGATTGATGTAGCCACAGGGAAAGAATCTGCCTTGGCCCTCACTCTGGTATCTAGTGCGATGGCAGGAAACTGTGAGTGGGAGTTATGGGAGGAGTCGACAGTAGGGAGTGATCATTACCCCATAGTATGCACAGTAGGCGGGAGGGAGGAGGAGGTGTCAGTAGATGGAGTAGGCAGGTGGATGTTTGGAAGGGCAAAGTGGGATCGTTTTCAGGAGCTGAGTGAGCAGGTGATGGCTCGGGTGGATATGAGAGGGGATGTGGATTGTATGAATAACTGGGTGAGATCAGCTTTAGTGGGGGCAGCTACTGAGGCTATACCTAAGAGTTCAGGGAGGAGGAGGAGGAGGGGGAAAGCAGTCCCACGGTGGACGGAGGAGTGTGGGGAAATGGTGCGGAGTAAGAACAAGGCATTTAAAGTACTGAAAAGGACGCATAACTTCCAACATCTCATTCAGTTTAAGCAGGCCCAGGCCCTGGTGAGGATAACTATCCATCAGGCAAAGAGGGCATGTTGGCGTTGGTGTCAGAAGGGAGTGGGATTATCCAGTGTTGACGAGTGGGGAGGATGTGGCAGTAACAGATGAGGAGAAGGCAGAGATGATGGCCAAAGTGCATAACTCAGCAAATTTGTCAGAGGAGGGGCAGAGGGGGAGAGAGAGAACGAGAGAGGAGCATCCTGGAGTGCTGGATAGGAGAGGATGTAAATGATGAGTTGAATTAACAATTTACTATGTCAGAGATGAAAAGGGCAATTGGTAAGGCTGGGTTAACTTCACCTGGGACAGATGAGGTGTGCTATGTTATGTTGGCCCATCGTAGTGATGAGGAACTGGATAAGGTATTGGTGTTGTACAACAGAGTGTGTGAGGAGGGGAAACTACCATGCATCTGGAAGGAGGCAGGAGTGGTACCAATAAGGAAGCCATGGAAGGACCCAACGAGGCCAACAAGCAATTGGCCAATAGCTTTAACATCACATGTAGAGGTCAGGAAGGCTCAGGTGAACATGGAGACTGTTTGTAGCTGTCCTTTCTGATGTGGAGAAGGCGTATGATATGATGTGGAAGGAGGGGTTGTTAATTAAGTTTGATATTATGGGGGTAGGAGGAAGAACGTACAACTGGATAAAGGATTTCCTGTTTGGAGTTCTATCCAGGTGAGGGTGGGGAAGTCTCTATCAGGCAGCTACCTGGTGGATAACGCTACACTGCAGGGGAGCGTGATTAGTCCTCTGTTGTTCGCAGTCATAATCAATAATGTTTACTCTCAGGTACAGACGGATTTTGGGAGGTCGTTATTTGCAGATGATGGGGCCTTATGGAAGTGGGGAAGAAATGTGCCATATATGGTCAGGAAGTTACAGGAAGCAATTGACGAGGTAGAGTGGTGGGCATTAATGTGGGGATTTAGGTTCTCTGTAAAGAAAACTCAGACAGTGTTCTTTACCAGGAGGAAGGTGTGAGATGAGGTATGCTTGAGGTTATATGGGAGAAACTTGGAGAGGGTGGGGGCTTTCAGGTTCCTTGTGGTAAACTTTGACACTAGGCTGACCTGGGCAGAACACATTGAGAGGTTGGGGACCTTCAGGTTTCTTGGGGTATACTTTGACACTAGACTGACCTGGGCAGAACACATTGAGAGGTTGGGGACCTTCAGGTTTCTTGGGGTATACTTTGACACTAGACTGACCTGGGCAGAACACATTGAGAGGTTGGGGACCTTCAGGTTTCTTGGGGTATACTTTGACACTAGACTGACCTGGGCAGAACACATTGAGAGAGTGGTGGGAAAGTGTAAGAAGGTGCTAAATGTGATGCGCTGTCTGGCAGGGAAGGAGTGGGGGGCTGGGCGTTCCTCATTGAGGACCATGTATGTTTCATTGATCCTGTCTGGCAGGGAAGGAGTGGGGGGCTGGGCGTTCCTCAATGAGGACCATGTATGTTGCATTGATCCTGTCTGACGGGGAAGGAGTGGGGGGCTGGGCGTTCCTCATTGAAGACCATGTATGTTTCATTGATCCTGTCTGGCAGGGAAGGAGTGGGGGGCTGGGCGTTCCTCAATGAGGACCATGTATATTGCATTGATCCTGTCTGACGGGGAAGGAGTGGGGGGCTGGGCGTTCCTCATTGAGGACCATGTATGTTGCATTGATCCTGTCTGACGGGGAAGGAGTGGGGGGCTGGGCGTTCCTCAATGAGGACCATGTATGTTTCATTGATCCTGTCTGGCGGGGAAGGAGTGGGGGACTGGGCGTTCCTCATTGAGGACCATGTATGTTGCATTGACCCTGTCTGACGGGGAAGGAGTGGGGGGCTGGGCGTTCCTCAATGAGGACCATGTATGTTTCATTGATCCTGTCTGGAGGGGAAGGAGTGGGGGGCTGGGCGTTCCTCATTGAGGACCATGTATGTTTCATTGATCCTGTCTGACGGGGAAGGAGTGGGAGGCTGGGCGTTCCTAATTGAGGACCATGTATGTTTCATTGATCCAATCTGTAATAGACTATGGCAGTATAGCGTATGTTTTGGCAGCTCAGACCTCATTGGAAAGGCTAGATCTCTGTTGATGTACTGGCTAAACAAGCACTTAGAAGTGGGGATGTTGAGGTTGTAGTTTCAATGAACAAGGCAGAGGAAAAAAGCCTGATATGGACAGCGATGGTGCAGAGATGGCGGGAGCAGGGGAATAGAGAAACTAAGGGAAGGCATTCATTTCCAATACAGAGGAAAGTTGGGGAGAGGAGGATGGCAGGAAGGGACAGAAGAGAGGAGGCTATTTTTTTAGGGTGGGACACAGCCAGTTGAATAAGTCCTTAAATGTGATAGGAAAGCATCCAACAGGAAAGTGTGATTATTGCCAGGAAACAGAGACCGTGGTGCATGTACTGCTACAGTATCAGAAGGAAAGAGAGAGGCTGAGATATAGTATGAGGGAGAAGGGGATACAATAGATTAGTTTAAATAGTATATTGAGTAGAACGTCCTTAGATATAGTCTCAAATATTTGTTATCTTTTTTGAAGAGCAACTTGGCTGGCAGGTAGGTATTAGTTCCTCCGTGTCTCTGGCCTACACTCCAGTACAGTAGGTGGCGGTAATGCACCATAACGTTGGATGCCAACCGCCGATAAACCCCACCGAAGAAGAAGAACGGCTGTAAAGATGGCGGCTCCCATAACGTGGAGGAGGCTGTGGTACTGTGTGTACTCGCCTGCCATGGCTGGGGTTTTCACCCGAATATCAGACCGATTCTTCCGTACACGCGATCGGAGGAGAGGGTAAGATACGACTGTTGTGGAACTTAAGTGGAGAAGAAAAAGAGAGACAACACTGTTTTTCTTCGTCAGACGTAATGACAGCGCTCACATGACAACCTCTAGTTGGGTATGTCAACTCCACGATGAGAACAACTCGGCTAGCCAACCACTTGTCGTGGCAGAGATGTATGCGTGCAGCCAGTCTTTACTTACACAATGTTTCAGTGTTCTTTCATAATGTAGGAAAAAAAGCTATGTTGTCATTTTTCGAGCGTGCGTCAAATATTATTGCCACACGTTTTCTGTTGTAATCTGATTGTTGCTTGCGAATAGTTTCATAATGTAATTTGATAATATTATGGCGAAGGTTACATAATAAACATAAGCGTGCGAGTTCAGCCAGCACATGTAAGCGTTGCAAAACATTATCTCCCCTTGAATTTTCTTCCGGTTGCTTAGGCGTACTTTTATTTGTGAATTTAAATTTCCACCCCATGTGTTGTCAAGTCTCTGTGTAGGGTAACGTTAACAGTAACTCAGAAATTCTCAGAATGAGGAAATCTCTCTCGGGTCTTTTTGTGGTTTCCTGAAAACCTGAAGTTGGAACAACTGCCAGATATCTGTCTGCCAGTCAGCCTGTCCATACCTGCATATAGTCACGTGCCTCAGTTTCACATCTTTATTATCTACCATAGAGCGACACACACACACTGATCTCTGAGTCTGTCTCTGGCCTAGGCTTAACTGTGAGTGCCAAGGTCGGTTCTGGAGGTAGCTTTGGGACACAACATAGTCTGTGTTTTGGTTGGACTCCCTGAGTTGTGCACCGTTCTGGTGGTCCAACCAATACACAGACTACTAGTCTGGAGGATGTCATCCAGAAGGGGGAGATCAACCCTGGGCAGTCAAGGCTACTCCTCATTCAGACTAGAGCTGTCTCCCAAACGGCCCCATATTCCCTATATACTGTACTACATTTGACCAGGGAAAGTAGTACACTGAGGGGGGAATATGGGGCCATTTGGGACACAACTTTGAGCTTTATCTTCAATCCCATGACCTAAGAAGGCTATCATCACCTAGACTAGCTAGGTGATGGGACTAATGGCCGTAGAGATGGAACAGTTTTATCTCAAACATGATCTGTAGATATAGCTAACTAGCCAGATGCACTACATGACCAAAGGTATGTGGACACCTGCTCATCCAACATCTCATTCCAAAATGATGGGCTTTAATATGGAGTTGGTCCCACCCCCTTTGCTGCTATAACAACCTCCACCCTTTTAGGAAGGCTTTCCACTAGAGGTTGGAACATCGCTGCAGGGACTTGCTTCCATTCAGCCTCGTGTATTAGTGAGGTCGGGCACTGATGTTGGCCCTTGCTCACAGTCCGCGTTCCAATTCATCCCAAAGGTGTTCCATGGGGTTGAGGTCAGGGCTCTGTGCAGGCTAGTGTGCGGCTGCTTGGCCATGGAAACATTTCAAGAAGCTCCCGACAAACAGTTATTGTGCTGACGTTGCTTCCAGAGGCAGTTTGAAACTCGGTAATGAGTGTTGCAACCGAGGACAGACAATTGTTTTTTCCACTTCACAATAACAGCACTTACAGTTGACCGGGGCAGCTCTAGCAGGGCAGAAATGTAACAAACTGGAATCCTATGACTGCCATGCTGAAAGTCACTTGAGCTCTTCAGTAAGGCCATTCTACTGCCAATGTTTGTCTATGGAGATTGCATGGCGGTGTGCTTGATTTTATACACCTGTCAGCAATGGGTGTAGCTGAAATGGCCGCATCCACTAATTTGATGGGATGCCCACATACTTTTGTGTATATAGTGTATGTCTTCCCTTCCATAAGCTTCTGGTTGCTTTAGGCATACTTTTATCTGTGAATTCCTATTTCTGTCTCCTTGTGTTGTCAAGTCTCTGTGTGTAGAGTAAGACTAGCTCAGAAATTCTCAGCATGAGGAAATCTCTCTCGGGTGCTTTTGTGGTTTCCTGAAAAACCTGAAGTTGCAACAACTGCCGTCTGTCTGTCTGTCGGACAGTCTGTCCACACCTGCGTATAGTCACATGTCTCAGTTTCACATCTTTAGTAGCTACCATAGAGCAACTATGAGCTTACAACTTTGAGCTTTATCTTCATCCGAAAGACCTGAGGAGTCTATCATCACCTAGACTAGCTAAGCTATATAATGGCTGTAGACAGAATGGTCATGGCACATAGAGGCTTGGCTACACAGTGTCAGTTCTACACAGCGTCAGTGCTCCATTTACTTAGCCAAGAGACAGAGGAATGGGAAAGGCTACAGAGGGGAGGGAGACGCTTGCATGTATTCGGGGTAATATTCATTAGGGCACACCGTAGCAAAACGTTTTTAAGTTGAAATTGAGTTCAAGTAGTCCATCCATGTTTCAGTCTTTTCTTCCGTTTAATGCCTAATAGGAAATGAAAGACACGTCTGTCAATGGCCTCCTGACTGTGAGGTAGAAGAGGGGAGGATTGTGTTGCCGTAGACTTGGTTGTAATAAGAAACTGTGTAAATGGAAGGCACAATCAATCAATTTTTCAATCAATTTTATTTTATATAGCCCTTCGTACAACAGATAATATCTCGAAGTGCTGTACAGAAACCCAGCCTAAAACCCCAAACAGCTAGAATGCAGGTGTAGAAGCACGGTGGCTAGGAAAAACTCCCTAGAAAGGCCAAAACCTAGGAAGAAACCTAAAGAGGAACCAGGCTATGAGGGGTGGCCAGTCCTCTTCTGGCTGTGCCGGGTGGAGATTATAACAGAACTATGCCAAGATGTTCAAAAATGTTCATAAGTGACAAGCATGGTCAAATAATAATCATGAATAATTTTCAGTTGGCTTTTCATAGCTGATCATTAAGAGTTGAAAAACAACAGGTCTGGGACAGGTGGCGGTTCCATAACCGCAGGCAGAACAGCTGAAACTGGAATAGCAGCAAGGCCAGGCGGACTGGGGACAGCAAGGAGTCACCACGGGCGGCAGTCCCGACGCATGGTCCTAGGGCCCAGGTCCTCCGAGAGAAAGAAAGAGAGAAGGAGAAAATTAGAGAGAGCCAAGATTTTCAAAATGTTCATAAATGACAAGCATGGTCAAATAATAATCAGGAATAAATCTCAGTTGGCTTTTCATAGCCGATCATTAAGAGTTGAAAACAGCAGGTCTGGGACAGGTAGGGGTTCCATAACCGCAGGCAGAAGAGTTGAAACTGGAATAGCAGCAAGGCCAGGCGGACTGGGGGCAGCAAGGAGTCACCACGGCCGGTAGTCCCGACGTATGGTCCTAGGGCTCAGGTCCTCCGAGAGAAAGAAAGAGAGAAGGAGAAAATTAGAGAGAGCCAAGATTTTCAAAATGTTCATAAATGACAAGCATGGTCAAATAATAATCAGGAATAAATCTCAGTTGGCTTTTCATAGCCGATCATTAAGAGTTGAAAACAGCAGGTCTGGGACAGGTAGGGGTTTCGTAACCGCAGGCAGAAACAGTTGAAACTGGAATAGCAGCAAGGCCGGGCGGACTGGGGACAGCAAGGTGTCAGCATGCCCGGTAGTCCTGACGTATGGTCCTAGGGCTCAGGTTCTCAGAGAGAAAGAGAGAACGAGAGAATTAGAGAGAGCATACTTAAATTCACACAGGACACTGGATAAGACAGGAGAAGTACTCCAGGTATAACCAACTGACCCTAGCCCCCCGACACAAACTACTGCAGCATAAATACTGGAGGCTGAGACAGGAGCGGTCAGGAGACACTGTGGCCCCATCCGAAGAAACCCCCGGACAGGGCCAAACAGGAAGGATATAACCCCACCCACTCTGCCAAAGCACAGCCCCCACACCGCTAGAGGGATATCCTCAACCACCAACTTACAATCCTGAGACAAGGCCGAGTATAGCCCACAAAGGTCTCCACCACAGCACAACCAAGGGGGGGCGCCAACCCAGACAGGAAGTTCACGTCAGTAACTCAACCCACTCAAGTGACGCACCCCTCCTAGGGACGGCATGAAAGAGCACCAGCAAGCCAGTGACTCAGCCCCAGTAACAGGGTTAGAGGCAGAGAATCCCAGTGGAGAGAGGGGAACCGGCCCTGGAGAGACAGCAAGGGCGGTTCGTTGCTCCAGAGCCTTTCCGTTCACCTTCACACTCCTGGGCCAGACTACACTCAATCATATGACCTACTGAAGAGATAAGTCTTCAGTAAAGACTTAAAGGTTGAGACCGAGTCTGCGTCTCTCACATGGGTAGGCAGACTGTTCCATAAAAATGGAGATCTATAGGAGAAAGCCCTGCCTCCAGCTGTTTGCTTAGAAATTTTAGGGACAATTAGGAGGCCTGCGTCTTGTGACCGTAGCGTACGTGTAGGTATGTACGGCAGGACCAACTCGGAAAGATAGGTAGGAGCAAGCCCATGTAACGCTTTATAGGTTAACAGTAAAACCTTGAAATCAGCCCTTGCCTTAACGGGAAGCCAGTGTAGGGAAGCTAGCACTGGAGTAATATGATCAAATTTCTTGGTTCTAGTCAGGATTCTAGCAGCCGTATTTAGCACTAACTGAAGTTTATTTAGTGCTTTATCCGGGTAGCCGGAAAGTAGAGCATTGCAGTAGTCTAACCTAGAAGTAACAAATGCATGGATTAATTTTTCTGCATCATTTTTGGACAGAAAATTTCTGATTTTTGCAATGTTACGTAGATGGAAAAAAGCTGTCCTTGAAAGCTGTCCAGTTACAATGATCTGAATTCACCCTCAAGGACTCATACAAATTCACCCTCAAGGACTCATACAAATACACAAGGCAACCACGTTCTCACAACTGAAATAGCTTGCCTTTACTAAGCTGTCACCGGTACATATTGGCTATGTGTCCGAATACCTAGACCTGTGAAAGGTAGGTATGTGAAAATATCACATTTTATAGAATTTGAAATGTCAAAAATCGAGTACTTTAAATGCAAATGTTATATAAATTTCGTCTTCATCTAGTAGAATTCGTTGCTCACGCCTTCCTCACGCACCGTTTTGAGTAGATGTCCTGGATGGGTGGGAGCACGGGCCCAGTGACGTACTGGGCCGTCTTCACCACTTACTGGATGGCCTTGCGGTCGTGGACGGCGCAGTTCTGGTACCAGGTCGTGATGCAACCAGTCAGGATGCTCTTGATGCAGCGGTAGTATTTGGAGAGGACCCTGGGTGGCATGCCAAATTTCTTCAGCCGCATTAGGCTGTAGAGACTAGGGTTGCACATTTTGGGGAATATTCAGAGCTGAAAACTTTCTGTGGGAATTAATGGAAATATTTGCAAATTAATATTAATACCACTTAAATGTAATGTTTTTTGCATTGGATATATTTACCATATCATATGGAGACAGAAACATAAACCATTTAGCTTACCATAAGTAGACATAATTGCAAATGATTAAATCCTTCCAATAGAAATAAAAACAACTTTAGTTACGACTTGAACTTTAATTAAATTAGTGGACTCTTCACATGGGATGGTTTCACTGGACAACAAAATAAATGGAATATTGAATGATCCCCAATGATCCATTGCAAATCGCCAAAATGTTTAAAACATACATCTATAAAATGATAGTATAGAAACTAAAGCTTTTGTTGTCTTCCTCTCAGGCTTCCATATATTCTCCCTGGACCTCTTCAATGTCCACCTCTTGAAGCCTCATCTTCACTGTCACGTTCCAACCTTGTTGAGGATGGCTTGTTGTCAGGCTCAAAAAGCATAAAATTTGCCCAGATGGCCACCAATTTTTCAGCCCTTGTATTGGTCAGCCTGTTGCGTGTTTTGGTGTGTGTGTTCCCAAACAAGAACCAGTTGCTGAGGCGGCTGATGTTGGTGGGATTTGGAAGTTGATGGGGGAAAGAGCCTCAGATCCACAAAGTCCCTTCCACCAGGTGGCTGATGAGATATGTTGGCACGACTGCCATATTACATCTCCATCCCAAAGCCCTTGTTTGGAAGTGTACTTCGCCAGTCTGCCAAGAACCTTGCCCTGTCGAGACACGGTAGTGATGACACCATAGGCCTTGTTGATCTCTGCACCAGACAGGATGCACTTGCCAGCATACTTTGGGTCCAACATGTACACTGCGGCGTGTATGGGCTTCAGGTAGACATCTTCACGCTTATTGATATATTTGAGAACTGCAGTTTCCTCTGCGTGGAGCAACAATGAAGTCATCAGGGCAGTATGGATTTCTTCTCTTACATCTGCAAGCTGAGTCTGAACATCAGACAGGATGGCATTGTCTCCCTCAATCTGTGCAATGGCTACTGCTATAGGTTTGGCTGCTTACCACTCTCTCCCAAAATACATCATCCAGAAGGATCCTCTTGATGGGGCTGTCTATATCGACTGACTGATATGGCCATTTCTTGGCAAGACTCCCCTCCAGGAAACTGTCAAACATGACCACCACCCCAACGGGTGTTGCTGGGCAGCTTCAATGTAGTGCTCTTATTCTTCTCACTTTGCTTGGTGAGGTAGATTGCTGCGATAACTTGATGACCCTTCACATACCTAACCATTTCCTTGGCTCTCTTGTAGAGTGTATCCATTGTTTCAGTGCCATGAGGAGCAGATTCAATGTATGAGCAGCACAACCAATGGGTGTGATGTGAGGGTAGGTCTCCTCCACTTTAGACCAAGCAGCCTTCATGTTCACAGCATTGTCTGATCAGTGCAAATACCTTTTGTGGTCCAAGGTCATTGACTGCCTTCAGCTCATCTGCAATGTAGAGACTGATGTCTGTTGTCCCTTGTGTCTGTGCTCTTGTGGAATACTGGTTGAGGGGTGGAGATTATGTAGTTAATTATTCCTTGCCCACGAACATTCGACCACCCATCAGATATTGCAATAGTCTGCTTTCTCTATGATTTACTTGACCTTCACTTGAACTCCTGTTGACCTCTGCATCCAGCAAATGAGTAGATAAAGCATGTCTGGTTGGAGGGGTGAATGCTGGGGGAAGAACATTCAGAAATCTCTTCCAATACACATTGCCTGTGAGCATCAGAGGTGAACCAGTTGCATACACAGCTCGAGCAAGACATTCATCAGCATTTCTCTGACTATGTTCCTCCATTGAGTCAAAAAACTTCTGATTCCAGGAGAACAATGAGCTGTTGCTATCGATAAGGTGTCTGATTCATAATTTTCACCTCGAATAGAAGTAGAGGGACTTTTGTCATAAGTTGCTTGTGAGCGCTGAGGGAACTTTATGCACTTGGCCAGATGATTCTGCATCTTTGTTGCATTCTTCCCATATGATTTGGCACAGTATTTGCACATGTACACAGCTTTTCCTTCTACATTAGCTGCAGTGAAATGTCTCCACACATCAGATAGTGCCTGTGGCATTTTTCTGTAAAGATTAGAAAAGAAATTGTAAAAAAAATAAAATCCTGACTACAATTCCAAGTACAGATAAATAGTTAAGCAGTTAGATTAAACAACTCCTTTTGTAAGAAATGTTTTAAAATGAAACCTGTATGGAAACAGTTGAATTAACACTCCTCAGTTAGCAGGCTCAAGCAAGCTAAAACCTATATGGTAGCAAAAACTAACTAGCAGAAATTGTGAACAAGTTAGAAATAATTTAAACACACTTGGCTGTAGGCTACTATTTACTAGTCAACAGAAAATCATGTATGTCCTATAAAATATAGTCACCCCACCCAGTTGTCATGACGTTGGGTGAGATTTATGACCCCCCCCCCCCCCCCACATAAATACCTTTCTCCCTTTTCTCTCCACTCTACTGAGTGGACTCTTGGAAAGCCCTTAGTACCACAGAAAAAGTGTGGTTACATCAAAAGGTTGGGGAATGGAATAATAATTCCCCTTTTCAACCAGTTGAAAGTATCCGTTGGTACTTAAAGAATATGATGTCAGATCAGATGTTGTCTGGGACATATCTGATGATAGGACGACATATAATGTATCTTGGAAAGTCTACACATTCTAGTTATCAGATTCACAGAATTGTTGTGCAATTTAAATGTTTAAATATAAAACTATTTGTGCTAAAATTACATTTATTCTTTTCCTTCTAAATGAGAGAATTGTTTTCATAAGTAAACTATGTTCACTCAGTGGCCAAGTGAACAGACATTGGTTGGAGAGAGATGAAACACGTCCTTCTCTTCATAAGAGAAGATAATTTAAGCTAGGGTTCGTGCAGATAACCAAGAATTTTACGACGTTCAGATGAGACTGATAAGGTAAAGAATAATTAATGACTGACTGCTATTGATATAAAATATCTTTAAGAGTGGATTTGAGATAGCCGCTCTATATAAATGAACACTTCCGTGGTGCCCCAGGTTATTAATGAGTTAATTGTTGTATGATTTAATTCAATCACGTAATCGATTTGATAAAATGGCCTTTCATCTCATTTAATCATACTAGAGACAACACAGTATTGTAATCAAAACTTACCAGAAAGCATGTAGTCCTTAGCTCAGACAGTGTAGTAGTGTGGGCTCAATAGCATCTCATTAGTGTGCAAGATCTTGACAATCAGCTGTACATGTGATGGAAGAATGCACTGTGCATGCAGAGGGTTGCAATTCCATTGAATTGGGGATAGTTTGACCAAAATATGCCACAAGACCTAGAATTGCCTTTTGTGTCTCCTTGGAGCAGGTGGCGACTACAGCCTGGGACAGGTTGACAATGTCAGGGAAGACGCCTGCCAGTCCTTGCCACATGTGTCGTGAGTCTGAGTTGTCAGACATCAATTTTTGTCTATCTTTTTGCGTCCCTAATGGATTCAGGGCTTTTACCTGCTTGCCTTATACTCGTCGTGCGCCACAGAGTCATCGGGTTTTGTTGTGCTGACAATAAATGCTGCAGTATGGTCTCTCAGCATGGTACGGATATCTACGTTCATCCAGGGGTTTTGGTACTTTTATTTTATTTAACTAGGTAAGTTAAGAACAAATTCTTATTTACATTGACTGCTGAGCAAAAGGCCTCCTGCGGGGATAGGGTCTGGGATTAAAAATATAGGACAAAACACACATCGCAACGAGAGACACACTACATAAAGAGACTTAAGACAACACAGCATGATAGTGTCGTGTCTTTGCTATCATTAAATTGAAGACTTATAGTTTATATCAAAGATTTCTGTAATTAGGGATTACGCATCAACTGATAACGTAACTAATTAACTATGAATTTGGGGCACCAGGGAAACTGTTCAGATTACAAAGTTATAATTGACCAATATAACCTTTCAGATATTTTCATATCTGATCAAGTCTTCTGATTTTATTTATTTTACCTCACGTTAGTCTCATTCCAAACGTCGTAAATTGTTGGTTATCTGTACGAACCCAGTCTTCACTATGAGTCATCCATACATCAATTGTCTTAAATCATTTATTTATTACTAACTAAATAATTCACAGAAATGCATAAACAAACTTAAAATGGTTACATGAAATGATAGGAGAGATATGCCCTAGTGGGCTGAACCAGCATGGCGGCTTGTTAGACAAAGGGAAAATTGGGGGTCGACTAAAGTCACTACAGAGTTCATAATTATAACAATTGACATGCTAATCCTTTACACATGAACGCTCACTCATTCGGGAACAATTGCAATCAATATACACTGCTCAAAAAAATAAAGGGAACACTTAAACAACACAATGTAACTCCAAGTCAATCACACTTCTGTGAAATCAAACTGTCCACTTAGGAAGCAACACTGATTGAAAATAAATGTCACATGCTGTTGTGCAAATGGAATAGACAACAGGTGGAAATTATAGGCAGTTAGCAAGACACCCCCTATAAAGGAGTGGTTCTGCAGGTGGTGACCACAGACCACTTCTCAGTTCCTATGCTTCCTGGCTGATGTTTTGGTCACTTTTGAATGCTGGCGGTGCTTTCACTCTAGTGGTAGCATGAGACGGAGTCTACAACCTACACAAGTGGCTCAGGTAGTGCAGCTCATCCAGGATGGCACATCAATGCGAGCTGTGGCAAGAAGGTTTGCTGTGTCTGTCAGCGTAGTGTCCAGAGCATGGAGGCGCTACCAGGAGACAGGCCAGTACATCAGGAGACGTGGAGGAGGCCGTAGGAGGGCAACAACCCAGCAGCAGGACCGATACCTCCGCCTTTGTGCAAGGAGGAGCAGGTGGAGCACTGCCAGAGCCCTGCAAAATTACCTCCAGCAGGCCACAAATGTGCATGTGTCTGTTTCTGACCGTTTGAGCAGACTCCATGAGGGTGGTATGAGGGCCCGACGTCCGCAGGTGGGGGTTGTGCTTACAGCCCAACACCATGCAGGACGTTTGGCATTTGCCAGAGAACACCAAGATTGGCAAATTCTCCACTGGCGCCCTGTGCTCTTCACAGATGAAAGCAGGTTCACACTGAGCACATGAGAACATGTGACAGAGTCTGGAGACGCCTTGGAGAACGTTCTGCTGCCTGCAACATCCTCCAGCATGACCGGTTTGGCGGTGGGTCAGTCATGGTGTGGGGTTGCATTTCTTTGGGGGGCCGCACAGCCCTCCATGTGCTCGCCAGAGGTAGCCTGACTGCCATTAGGTACCGAGATGAGATCCTCAGACCCCTTGTGAGACCATATGCTGGTTTGGTTGGCCTTGGGTTCCTCCTAATGCAAGACAATGCTAGACCTCATGTGGATGGAGTGTGTCAGCAGTTCCTGCAAGAGGAAGGCATTGATGCTATGGACTGGCCCGCCCGTTCCCCAGACCTGAATCCAATTGAGCACATCTGGGTCATCATGTCTCGCTCCATCCACCAACGCCACGTTGCACCACAGACTGTCCAGGAGTTGGCGGATGCTTTAGTCCAGGTCTGGGAGGAGACCATCCGCCTCCTCATCAGGAGCATGCCCCGGCGTTGTAGGGAGGTCATACAGGCACGTGGAGGCCACACACACTACTGAGCCTCATTTTGACTTGTTTTAAGGACATTACATCAAAGTTGGATCAGCCTGTAGTGTGGTATTCCACTTTAATTTTGAGTGTGACTCCAAATCCAGACCTCCATGGGTTGATATTTGATTTCCATTGATAATTTTTGTGTGATTTTGTTGTCAGCACATTCAACTATGTAAATAAAAAAGTATTTAATAAGAATATTTCATTCATTCAGATCTAGGATGTGTTATTTTAGTGTTCCCTTTTATTTTTTTGAGCAGTGTATATATATTTACGCTCTGTGTCGTCTTGCTCGCTGGAGAAAAGTTAGTTTCTGTTGGAGAGTTTGGTCCGTCTTTCTGTCTTGGTTATTGTGGATAGTTCAGAGTGACATTCGTTATAGAAGGGATATTTCGGCGGTTGTCGTTCTTCGCGTTGAATGATACCGAATTCCTAGCTCCGGACTAGTAGTCAATATCAAAGACTTGTTCTTATTCGTCTAAGAGTTTAACCACGTGGTATGGTTAACATTCAGCAATGGTACTCAACCCTCGTTCTCCTCCTATGGAGAAAAAGCATGTTCTAGTGATCATTTCTCAGAGTTGGTTTTTATCAGGATTTGCAGAAATGGCTGTCCCAGGATGTCTGACCCAACTGGGCTCAGGGGCGGGTCCTCGGATTTAGTTCAAATCAAAAGGGATTTGTATTTTTCTTCATTAACCTGTTTGGGTTGCAGCCCGACACCGGTACACTTATGACAACATCCAGCTCAAGTGCAGGGCGCGAAATTCTAAATATATATTTTTTTAAATATTTAACTTTCACACATTAACAAGTCTAAGACACCAGATGAAAGGTGCACATCTTGTGAATCAAGCCAACATGTCCGATTTTTAAAATGTTTTACAGGGAAGACAAAATATGTAAATCTATTAGCTAACCACGTTATCAAAAGACACCAATATTCTTACTCCATCAGTTTATGACTCCATCAGTAGCTATCACAAATTCGGCCAAATAAAGATAAAAATAGCCACTAACCAAGAAACAACCTCATCAGATGACAGTCTGATAACATATTTATTGTATAGCATATGTTTTTTTATTTTTAAATGTGCATATTTCAGGTATAAATCATAGTTTACATTGCAGCTACATTCAGAAATTGCACCGAAAGCAGCCATAATATTTACAGACACCAACGTCAAATTCCTAATTACTCATCATAAAACATTTCTGAAAAATACATAGTGTACAGTAAATGAAAGACAGGCATCTTGTGATGCCAGACAATATTTCCGATTTATTAAGTGTTTTACAGCGAAAACATAATGTTGCGTTATATTAGCTTAGCTTAGCACAATAGAAACACTTGGGCGCCGGCGACTACAACAGATATATGAAATAACATCATAAATTGGGTCTTACTTTTGCTGATCTTTCATCAGAATGTTGAACAAGGTGTCCTTTGTCCAGATGAGTCGTTGTTTGGATTCAGAATGGCAACTTTCTCTCTCCATTTAGCAAGCGTGCTAGCCGGGTTGCACGGATCTCTCCATGTAAACAAACGGAAGAGAACGGAACACGGCAAAACTCCCGAAAAAATTTCAATCATCTGATGAAACTATATTGAAAAAACATACGTTACGATGATATGGTGACATGTATCAAATAAAATCAAAGCCGGAAATAATATTCGCCTATAACGTCAGCAAAACAAAAGGCAACCCACTGTCCAAATTGCGTTCTTCAGATTACCGGAAATTGGGTACACGTCGTTCCAAGAGGGTTTATTCCATCCCAGATCGAGATAATCAACTCCTTTCTTCTCTCACAGCCTTCTTTACACCCAGAGGAAGGTGTATGAAGTGTACGTAGACTCTTACGTTCATTACCTATGTATAGGCATGAAGAGGAAGAGAGCCTCGATTTCAGACTTTGAACTTCCGGGTCAGGAAAAGTGCTGCAGAATGAGTTCTGTTTCACTCGGAGAAATAATTCAAACGGTTTTAGAAACTAGAGTGTTTTCTATCCAATAGTAATAATAATATGCATATTGTACGAGCAAGAATTGAGTACGACGCCGTTTGAAATGGACACATTTTATCAGGCTACTCAATACTGCCCCCTGCCATAAGAAGTTAAACAGTACAAAATCATATTATACTAACAGTATCATACTCACTCATTCATTTTATACAACAATTAGATGTAAACCTCATATCTGAGGTTATTATATAAACAGCGGTATGGTAATGTAGCCACACAGTCTCCCATGAGTTTCCCGAGTTGTGACAAACGGACATGGTAATAGCTGGAATCTTCACCGATCTTTTATACTTTTTCTGGAACATGAAATCTGTTCGTACCTCAAGTTCTGTGAGGTGGAAGAAACACCTTTGTCCTGAAAGTTTACCCTCTCTAATACTGTTTGGCCATGAGGAGATTCTCAGGAATTTACGACGTCTCTCTGTGACCACAGCATGGGTTGAAGGAGGAAAGGGGGAGGCAGGGAGAGGGGGATGGGCTTTATGTACCTAAACAGGCAACGTCATGACAATAGCAACATGACAACAATTGTTATTTTGGGTACATCAACACATTTCCTAATGAAGCCTGTGACTGGTGTATATTCCTCAATGTTGATGGATGAGTCCTGGTGGGATGAATCTTTGAACCTATTCCAATTTAGTATTCTCAAAATAGTCCTGCAGCATCTGCCTACTCTGTCCATCACCTTACTATTCTGTTTTGGTGGCTCCCTCTTGAGTTGCTGCTTGTAGGTGGGGAGTAGGGACAGATGTGATCTGATTGACCGAAGTGGGGGCGGGGGATGGCTTTGTACGCGTCGCAAATGTTTGTATACCGAACAAAAATATAAATGCAACATGTCATTTCTCTACCATAAGCCGCCTCCAACAGTTTTAGGGAATTTGGCAGTACGTCCAACTGCAGAGCACTTGTGGAGGTCCTGGGCTGGCGTGGTTACATCTGGCTTCTTCCCCGGGGGATCGTCTGAGACCGCTGGCAACCAAAGAATTCCTGCACAGACAGTTAGAAACCATCTCAGGGAAGCTCATCGGCTTGCTTGTCGTCCTCACCAGGGTCTTGAGCTGACTGCAGTTCAACGTTGTAACTGACCTCAGTGAGCAAATGCTCACCTTCTATGGCCACTGGCACGCTGGAGAAGTGTGCTCTTCACGGATTAATCCCAATTTCAACTGTACCGGGCAGATGGCAGACAATGTGTCTGGTGTTGTGTGGGTGAGCGGTTTGATGTCAGCGTTGTGGACAGTGCCCCATGGTGGGGTTATGTTATGGGCAAGCTACGGACAACGAACACAATTGCATTTTATCAATGCAATTTGAATGCACACAAGATCCTGAGGCTCGTTGTCATGCCATTCATCGGCTGCCATTTGTTCAATGTTTATCTATAGGAGGCAATTACCACTCCAGCTGAAGGCTTCCATGGAAGTAATTCCTATCCCTCCTCCCTTTCTCCCCCCCCCCCCCCCCCCCCCCCCAAGGTCATTGTTGCTTCTAGCCCCTCTCCTAGCAGAGGCAGACTCTTCTCCCCTTCCTCTCTTCAGATCCCCCGGGTCGACTGGAGCTCAGGGCACCGATGGCCTCCATGCCTGCTTCCTTTGGATGGCAGAACATGTGCCCGCCTTCAGGGTGCCTGGCACACAAATCCACATCCTCACCTCCCCTGACCAGTTTTACCAGGCAATGAAGGTAAGGTGTGTGTGTGTGAGAGAGGGTGTGGAGCTTTCCCTAAGTCATGTGCTGTACTAAAGATGGTGTACTAAACATTCCCCCCAAAATGATGAAAATAATCACTTTTTTGGGGGGTGAAGCCTCCTTGTTTGTCCTGTAATACCTGATTTAAACTGTAATTTCTTGTGTTTTCTGTTCAGGCTCGAATAAAGACGGCTAAGAGGCGAGTGGTGATGGCCTCGCTGTATCTGGGTACAGGACCCCTGGAACAGGACCTGGTGGACTGTATGCAGGAAGCTCTGCAGCGTTCACAGGAGGTTGACAACTCCGACCTGCAGGTCTCCATTCTTTTAGACTACACACGCGGCTCACGAGGTAGGAGGGGTTCTGTGTATGCGAGAGGGAAAATACCATAACTCTTACCAAGCTCAATGGGTGTCTGTGACCCCCTCTGTGTCTAGGTCAGACTAACTCTAGGACCATGTTACTGCCGTTGCTGCAGCAGTACAGCAGTCGGATGCGTGTGTCTCTGTACCATACCCCTGACCTGAGAGGGCTGCTCCGGCTCCTGGTCCCACAGCGCTTCAACGAGACCATCGGGGTACAGCACATAAAAGCCTACCTGTTTGACGATGACGTCATCATCAGCGGGTACACACACGAACACACACACCATTGTTGATGTTGTTGGTGTTTTTCTCATACAGTTTATGTTGTTGGTGTTTTTCTCATACAGTTGATGTTGTTGGTGTTTTTCTCATACAGTTGATGTTGCTTGGTATACCTTTTTTACCTGTCTCTCCCATCTGTCCCCTCCGTAGGGCCAACCTGAGTGACTCGTACTTCACCAACAGACAGGACCGCTATGTGCTCCTGGAGAACTGTTGGGAGGTGGCAGACTTCTTCTCTGATCTGGTGGGTGCCGTGGGAGACGTGTCATTACAGCTCCAGCCTGACAACTCTGTCAGCATGATGGAAAACATGGTGCACCCCTACAGAGGTATAAAACACATGCGTAACACCAATACATACAATGCATTTGGGAAGTATTCAGACCCCTTCACTTTTTACATATTTTGTTACGTTACAGCCTTATTCTAAAATAGTTTTTTCTCAATCTACACACAATACCCCATAATGACAAATCAAAAACAGTTTTTGGGAGATTTTAGCAAATGTATTACTACTCTGTTGAAGCAACTTTGGCAACAATTACAGCCTTAAGTCTTCTTGGGTATGACGCTACAAGCTTGGCACACCTGTATTTGGTGAGTTTCTCACATTCTTCCCTGCAAATCCTCTCAAGCTCTGTCAGGTTGTATGGGGAGCGTCACTGCACAACTATTTTCAGGTCTCTCCAGAGATGTTCGATCGGGTTCAAATCCTGGCTCAGAGACTTGTTCCGAAGCCACTCCTGCGTTGTCTTGGCCTGTTGGAAGTTGAACCTTCGCCCCAGTCTGAGGTCCTGAGTGCTCTGGAGAAGGTTTTCATCAAGGTACTCTCTGTACTTTGCTCTGTTCATCTTTCCCTCGATCCTGACTAGTCTCCCAGTCCCTGCCGCTGGAAAACATCCCCACAGCATGATGCTGCCAACACCATGCTACACCGTAGGGATGGTATTGGCCAGGTGATGAGCGTTGCCTGGTTTCCTCCAGACTTGGCATTCAGGCCAAGGAGTTCAGTCTTGGTTCAAATCAAATCAAATCAAATTTTATTAGTCACATACACATGGTTAGCAGATGTTAATGCGAGTGTAGCGAAATGCTTGTGCTTCTAGTTCCGACAATGCAGTAATAACAACAAGTAATCTAACCTAACAATTCCACAACTACTACCTTATACACGCAAGTGTAAAGGGATAAAGAATATGTACATAAAGATATATGAATGAGTGATGGTACAGAACGGCATAGGCAAGATGCAGTAGATGGTATAGAGTACGGTATATACAAATGAGATGAGTACTGTAGGGTATGTAAACAAAGTGGCATAGTTTAAAGTGGCTAGTGGTACATGTATTACATAAAGATGGCAAGATGCAGTAGATGATATAGAGTACAGTATATACATATACATATGAGATGGGTAATGTAGGGTATGTAAACATTATATTAAGTGGCATTGTTTAAAGTGGCTAGTGGTACATTTTTACATAATTTCCATCAATTCCCATTTTTAAAGTGGCTGGAGTTGAGTCAGTATGTTGGCAGCGGCCGCTAAATGTTAGTGGTGGCTGTTTAACAGTCTGATGGCCTTCAGATAGAAGCTGTTTTTCAGTCTCTCGGTCCCTGCTTTGATGCACCTGTACTGACCTCGCCTTCTGGATGATAGCGGGGTGAACAGGCAGTGGCTTGGGTGGTTGTTGTCCTTGATGATCTTTATGGCCTTCCTGTGACATCGGGTGGTGTAGGTGTCCTGGAGGGCAGGTAGTTTGCCCCCGGTGATGCGTTCTGCAGACCTCACTACCCTCTGGAGAGCCTTACGGTTGTGGGCGGAGCAGTTGCCGTACCAGGCGGTGATACAGCCCGACAGGATGCTCTCGATTGTGCATCTGTAGAAGTTTGTGAGTGCTTTTGGTGACAAGCCGAATTTCTTCAGCCTCCTGAGGTTGAAGAGGCGCTGCTGCGCCTTCTTCACAACGCTGTCTGTGTGGGTGGACCAATTCAGTTTGTCCGTGATGTGTACACCGAGGAACTTAAAACTTTCCACCTTCTCCACTACTGACCCGTCGATGTGGATAGGGGGGTGCTCCCTCTGCTGTTTCCTGAAGTCCACTATCATCTCCTTTGTTTTGTTGACGTTGAGTGTGAGGTTATTTTCCTGACACCACACTCCGAGGGCCCTCACCTCCTCCCTGTAGTTGATGACGAGTTTGGAGGGTACTATGGTGTTAAATGCTGAGCTGTAGTCGATGAACAGCATTCTCACATAGGTATTCCTCTTGTCCAGATGGGTCCAATCAGATCAGATAATCTTTTTTTCTCATGGTCATTGTCCATTAGGTGCCTTTCGGCAAACTCCAAGCGGCCTGTCATGTGCCTTTCACTGAGGAGTGGCTTTCATCTGGCCACGCTACCATTAAGGTCTGATTGGTGGACTTCTGCAGAGATGGTTGTCCTTCTGGAAGGTTCTCCCATATCCACAGAGGAGCTCTGTCAGAGTGATCATTGGGTTCGTGGTCACCTCCCTGACCAAGGCCCTTCTCCCCCGATTGCTCAGTTTGGCAGGACGGCCGGCTCTAGGAAGAGTCTTGGTGGTTCCAAACTTATTCGATTTCAGAATGATGGAGGCCACTGTGTTCTTGGACCTTCAATGCTGCTGACATTTTTTGGTACCTTTCCCCAGATCTGTGACTCGACACAATCCTGTCTGAGCTCTACGAGCAATTCCTTCGACCTCATGGCTTGGTTTTGCTTTGACATGCAGTGTCAACTGAGGGACCGTATATAGACAGATGTATGCCTTTCCAAATCATGTCCAATCAATTGAATTTACCACAGGTGGACTCCAATCAAGTTGTAGAAATATCTCAAGGATGATCAATGGAAACAGGATGCACCTGAGCTCAATTTAGAGTCTCATAGCAAAGGGTTTGAATACTTATTTTTAATAAATTTACAAACATTTCTAAACTTGTTTACACTTAGTCATTATGGGGTATTGAGTAAATGGTTTTTATTTAATACATTTTAGAATAAGGCTAATGTAACAAAAGGTGACGGGGTCTGAATACTTTCAGAATGTACTATACATAGCACATAAGTAACACACATCTACAGAGGTAAAACACACGGTCCCTAGGTGCTTAACTCTTTGCTCTGCTTGGCTGGCAAGTTCTAAATGTAGTGTAATGCGTTGTTCTTGGAAAGGTCCTTGGAATCAGATTAGTTGAAAGTGTAGCTTGTTCCAGCTCAGACACACAGTGAAATCAGAGAACTGGCACGTGTGTGAATGAAAGAGCGAGAGAGTCAGGAGAGGTCGACAGACAGAAAGAAAAATAGTGTGTGTGTGTAACCAGAGAACATTCAGTCAGGATGTTGGGTCTGGTGCTAAATGACATCATGTCTGCAGAACCGGACCACAGTTGTCACAGAGACCAGAAATAGAGCAGTGAAGTCACGGAGTTGCTGGTAAACACAGTGGGAAGATGCGCGCGCACATACTCTAATCATTAGTGAATGAAGTTCTCCTGCTGGAAGAGGGCTAACTTTACAGTAAAAGCACGTCTTTAGAATGAACTCATGCTGAGGCTTGCAGGTATCTCTCTCTCTCTTTGTCTCTGTCACGTCCGTGAGTGGCGCCAGCCGGCAGGCGTAGTCCAGATATTGACCCATAGCCGTAATGCCCAGAACTAACTTTACACACTCACCTGCTCTACTGCACACATACTATGTGCGTGTGAGCGGGGAGAGAGAGTTTGTGTATGGTTACACAGAATTGTTAATTGCAAAAATAACAAACTGGGCACCGTGTCTCTTTCGTTTAAAAAGCTGAGGGAGAAATGGAACCACTCAAATTCAGACAGAGCTATGGATGCAAGGACTGACCATCCATGCTAACATTTATAGTATTAACGGCATTTTGAGGCTCTACATTGTTTACATTTATATTGTTTACAAACATGGGACAAAAACAAGCTTATATTTTGGGTTCTGATGGTGTGTGACAGTTGCACTAAGCTCATGAGGTTATATTCTTCAAGAGTTCATTGGTGTATATATCATTCATTTACAAGTCCAAAAATAGATATAGCAACTAAGGATTCTAGTTTTAACCAGGTCGGTCTGTTTTCCTCTTACATCCCTACATTATTTTATCACCAGGTAACCGGGATGATTTCTCGGCGTCGGCCCGGCAACACATCATGGAGGTGGTGAACACGGCTCGTACGCGCCAAGACATCGCCAAATCTGAACGTTTGAAGCGGGAGAGCAAGGGGGGAGGGGAGGAGGGAGAGAAGGAGGACACTTGGGTTTTTCCTCTGATTCAGATGAAACCTCTGGGAATACAGGTGGATGAGGAGATCACACAGGTAGTTACACACCTGGACACCACTACCCTCACCAACTAATATTGAACAAAATAACTCCCCATTGCATGTGTTTATTTTATATATCTTTTAAAAATTTAATTTGTGACTTAATAAATATAAAAATGTGGTGTTTTAGGGAAAGGACACTACATCTGAGCATCTTATTTCCTTGTAGCGTTTGCTGACAGATGCGGATCCCGGTGCAACTGTGTTTCTGACGTCAGGGTATTTCAACCTGACAAGGGCCTACATGTCGCTGGTTCTGGGGGTGGGCGCCGACTATCGGATCCTCACCGCCTCCCCGGAGGTCAACGGGTTTTTCGGTGCCAAGGGCATTGCCGGGGAGATCCCAGCCGCCTACATCCACATTGCCAGACAGTTCTACAGCAAAGTGTGTCAGCTGGGACAGCAGGAGAGAGTTCACCTTCACGAGTATCACAGAGCACACTGGACCTTCCACGCCAAGGGTGGGACACACACACACACACAATATAATCCTTGGCCTTAGAGCCTAGATCGATTCTGAATAGTTCTGTTTGGCTGTGAGTTATGACTGGTAGTGACGTTCCATGGTCAGACAGTGAGCATCCTAAACGGCACCCTATTACCTATATTGTGTGCTACATTTTTTAACAGCCCTATGGGCCCTGGTCAAAAGTAGTACACTATGTAGGTATTGGGGAATAGGGTGCCATTTTGAAACTCACTCATGGGGCCAATTCCACCCTGACAGACTTGTACTCTTCTCTGGCTCTGCTGTTCTTTCCCTGTGGTAACCCAGACATGTTGCGTGAGAGACGGCGTCAAGTCGGGGCGGCAGGTAGCCTAGTAGTTAGTGTTGGAGTAGTAATCAAAAGGTTGCTAGATTGAATCTATGAGCTGACAAGGTAAAAATGTCATTCTGCCCCTGAACAAGGCAGTTAACCCACTGTTTCTAGGCCGCCATTGTAACTAAGAATTTGTTCTTAACTGACTTGCCTAGTTACATTTATATATTTAAAAAATTCACCTTTAGCCCCGAGCCAAGGAAAGTCACTCCTGGGTTTGGATAGACGTTGGGGGTTTCTGTGTGCTTTAGTGTTTCCTTTATAGTTGTGGACATGGTCAACGAGAACCAGATTTAAACATGAAAAAATGTTCTAAGGAATTATATCTGAATTACTACCAACCTTTCGCTGATACTTCATTTATGGAATAAAATGGTAATGTGTCCCAAAGAATATTCTAAACAACTGAAATGTTAGTGGTGCATTAGTAGATAGGTAAATTCTTGTAGTTTTTTTTTCTTCAAAAGCCAGATTGAGCCACAGAGAGGGGGAAATGAACACACACAGTGAAGCAGCGTCAGTGGAATGTAATTTCACACGATCGTAGAAATCCCATTTATTAGATAAAGCAGGGCGGGCCTGCCGTTTCCCGTAATCACAGCACACACTGCACGGGAGAAATCACACAGCACCCAGCTGGGAGAGAATCAATGACCATTAGAGTCGACCCTGACCCCCAGCTGCAGAACAAATCACTGATGTTGGGAAACCGCTCTCCCTTTTTCTCTCTCTCCTCCCTCTTTCCTTCCTCCACCAATCCCCCTCTCCTCCCCCTTTTTCCCTCATCCTTCGCTCTCTCTGCAGGGCTGTGGTACTACCTGCGGGGGCAGGTACGGCCGTGCCTGACTCTGATTGGCTCTCCTAACTTTGGCTACCGCTCGGTGCACCGGGACCTGGAGGCCCAGATCGCCATAGTAACAGAGAACCAGGACCTACAGGCCCACTTGCAGGAAGTAGGCCATTCAAACCAACACAACTTTATTTAAACAGACTTGATGGCTCGATACTATGTCTCTGTTTTATACAGCTCCCAACCAAAAAGCCTGTCTACAAAATGCAACTAATTTGATAGCTCATGATCCCAGGAACTATGTGAAGCTGGTAATAATATGCAGAGCGAGCAAGCAGGGAAACCTGTTGTGTATCTCATATGTGTACACAAACTCGTTCACTCTCTCTCACACAATTACTCTCTCTGTCTCGTCTGTGTGTAACAGGAGCAGGAGATGTTGTACCAGAGGTCTACAGAGGTGTCCAGCTCTACGTTCCAGCAGCCAGATCGCCATGTCAAGCTGTGGGTCAAATTGGTCACTCCCCTCATCAAGAACTTCTTCTGAGAGAAACAGCCAAACAAAGGTAACGCCCGCTCACACGCCACAGGTACCACACCCACATACTCCCTCTGAACGATCGTCTCCTAGTCACACACAGAAGTACAGATGCTTTTTATAGAATGGAAGAACTTGGTTTCTCTAAAATGTCCCTAGCCACTGCTATGTGTACCAGCCCTCAACCCAACCTAGCCCAAGGCCGCATACACCTCAGAAGCTGAACCCAGCTACCCCTGATTTGAATCCTACTCCCTCACACACCTTTATCCACTTTACTCCCCTTCCTCCTCAACGTCCCGTCTCTCTCAGAGAAACTATCTGGCCTTTGACCCCTCAGCATCAACATTCTGTAGTCAGCATCTGGACCCATTCGGGTGTGTGAAAAGTCATTGTGCTGATGGCTAGAGTAGGCGGTGTACTAGGCAGTGGGGTCAAAGGCGGCTTAGACGGGGGAAGGGTGGCTTATTGTGTGTGTTCTAACAGGGATGTAGACTTGCCTTACAGGAAGTATTTTCTTTTTATGGTGACGGTAAATGCTGAAGGGGAGGTGTCTCGTCACCACAATGTTACTCAGTGAGACAAATAGCCACTAAATGTCAGTGTGTGATCACCTGCCGTGAGGGTCAAATGATTGATGGGGCCACACATTCCTCGTCATAATCCACAAGCATCCAAATACATGAACAAAGATGTTATCTATCTATAGTTTGTTTTTGTTACTGTGTAGTTCTTGTAAATGAAAACATGTAGAAATGTAAATTAAAACACACACTTAGTGGACACACACACACATTTACATTACATTTACATTACATTTAAGTCATTTAGCAGACGCTCTTATCCAGAGCGACTTACAAATTGGTGCATTCACCTAATGACATCCAGTGGAACAGCCACTTTACAATAGTGCATCTAAATCTTTTAAGGGGGGGGGGGGGCAGAAGGATTGCTTTATCCTATCCTAGGTATTCCTTGAAGAGGTGGGGTTTCAGGTGTCTCCGGAAGGTGGTGATTGACTCCGCTGTCCTGGCGTCGTGAGGGAGTTTGTTCCACCATTGGGGTGCCAGAGCAGCGAACAGTTTTGACTGGGCTGAGCGGGAACTGTACTTCCTCAGTGGTAGGGAGGCGAGCAGGCCAGAGGTGGATGAACGCAGTGCCCACACACACACACACACACACTGAGCATGTGAGGTGGGATCAGGGTCTGTTGACTGACCTGGTCTGGGAAACAGGGTTATCTATAGATGAACATCCATCCTCCCTCCTGCCTCTCAGAAACAGCCCTAGTATCCACTGGCGTAACACAGTTTCTCTGGACCCCCTCAAAGTATAGAATACCGTCCATGGTGATTAAATTGCGACATGTCTACACGGGTGGATGCTTATTGAGTCGATTTCTAGGGTTTCTGTGGTGCCATGGTGTAACTTTGCTTTAGCTAGTGTGTAAAAGTTTATTGGTAGGCCTATTTGGGTGTCATTTTCTCATGTTAAGCACGCTGTCAGAATGCTGCCATTTGTAGCTTGCTGGCTGGTGGCAATGTAATTACTTATTCTGTAAAATTATAAATGTTTGACGAAGCAGCATACGGTACTAATCAGCTACCAATATATATTTTTGGATTATACAACTGTCCTGTATAGGCTACCTGATAGTCTGACATGAACCCTCATGTTCTCTCCCAGCTTGGATAGAAAGTTGTGGATAAAACCAGTCTTAATGGCAAAATGATAGTCGGTCCACCTTCAAAACACTAGCTTACTAGGGATTGTTTCATTATGCAGTGTACTATCTATAGCTTTACAGTGCCTTGGGAAAGTATTCAGACCCTTTGACTTTTTCCACATTTTGTTAGGTTACAGCCTTATTGATTTAAAATTGTTCGTTTTTTTCCCTCAATCTACACACAATACCCCATAATGACAAAGCAATAACAGGTTTTTAGACGTTTGCTAATATATTACAAATAAAGGAAATATCATATTTACATAGGTATTCAGACCCTTTACTCGGTACTTTGTTGAATCATCTTTGGCAGTGATTACAGCCTCGAGTCTTCTTGGGTATGACGCTACAAGTTTTGCACATCTGTATTTGGGGAGTTTCTTTCATTCTCTGCAGATGGGCTCCTGACTGGCGCAGCGGTCTAAGGAACTGCATCTCAGTGCTAGAGGCGTCACTACAGACACCCTGGTTTGAATCCAGGCTGTATTACAACCGACCGTGATTGGGAGTCCCATAGGGCGGCGCACAATTGGCCCAGGTTTGGCCGGTGTAGGCTGTCATTGTAAATAAGAATTTGTTCTTAACTGACTTGCCTAGTTAAAGGTTAAATAAAAATCCTCAAGCTCTGTCAGGTTGGAGGGGGAGCGTTGCTGCACAGCTATTTTCAGGTCTCTCCAGAGATGTTCGATTGGGTTCAATTCCGGGCTCTGGCTGGGCCACTCAAGAACATTCAGAGACTTGTCCCGAAGCCACTCCTGCGTTGCCTTGGCTGTGTGCTTAGGGTTGTTGTCCTATTGGAATGTGAACCTTCGCCCCAGTCTGAGGTCTATAGCACTCTGGAGCAGGTTTTCATTAAGGATGTCTCTGTACTTTGCTCCGTTCATTTTTCCCTCGACCCTGACTAGTCTCCCAGTCCCTGCCGCTGAACAACATCCCCACAGCATGATGCTGCCACCATGCTTCACCGTAGGGATGATGCCAGGTTTCCTCCAGACGTGACACTTGGCATTCAGGCCAAATAGTTCAATCTTGGTTTCACAAAAGATTTAACTATTTGGCCTGAATGCCAAGTGTCACGTCTGGAGGAAACCTGGCATCATCCCTACGGTGAAGCATGGTGGTGGCAGCATCATGCTGTGGGGATGTTGTTCAGCGGCAGGGACTGGGAGACTAGCAGACCAGAGAATCTTGTTTCTCATGGGCTGAGAGTCTCTAAGTGTAAGAATTTAAGAATTTGTTCTTAACACACAGATCTGTGTGTTATTCTCCTACCTTCATTTCACATTTCCACAAACTTCAAAGTGTTTCATTTCAAATGGTATAAAGAATATGCATATCCTTGCTTCAGGTCCTAAGCTACAGCCAGTTAGATTTGGGTATGTTATTTTAGGCAAAAATAACACACAGATCTGGGTCGGACCATTTTATAAAATTTTTGCCCAAAATAACATAGATATACCAGAGATATAACCAAGATATACCAGAGACTGTTGATCTTGCAACCACCCAACTCAAACACCGGTTCACCAGTATGAACGAAATCGCAAACAGCCCTCAAGAACTGTTTTCTACTAAGTTGATCACCACATCAGTCACTAGCTTAATCAATAAGTGCGTCGATGATGTTGTCCCCACAATGACCGTACGTACGTACCAGAAGCCATAGCTTACAGGCAACAGCCGCACTGAGCTAAAGGGTAGAGCTGCCGCTTTCAAGGAGCGGGACTCTAACCCGGACGCTTAGAAGAAATCCCGCTATGCCCTCCAAACCATCAAACAGGCAAAGCATCAATACAGGACTAAGATTGAACCCTACTACACCGGCTCCGACGCTCATCGGATGTGGCATGGCTTGCAAACTATTACAGACTACAAAGGGAAGCACAGACGCGAGCTGCCCAGTGACACGAGCCTACCAGACGAGCTAAATGACTATGGGCGCTTCGAGGCAAGCAACACTGAAGCATGCATGAGAGCACCAGCTGTTCCGGGCAACTGTGTGATCACGCTCTCCGTAGCTGATGTGAGTAAGACCTTTAAACAGGTCAACATTCACAAGGCTGCATGGCCAGACGGATTACCAAGAATTGTACTCCAAGCATTCGCTGGCATGTGTTTTCACTGACATTTTCAACCTCTCCCTGACCTAGTCTGTAATACCAACATGTTTCAAGCAGACCACCATAGTCCCTGTGCCCAAAAACACCAAGGTAACCTGCCTAAATGACTAACAACCCGTAGCACTTACATCTGTAGCCATTTTCCTAGACCCACTCCAATTTGCATACCGCCCCAACAGATCCACAGATGAGACAATCACCTGGACAAAAGGAAACACCTACGTGAAAAATGCTATTCATTGACTACAGCTCAGCGTTCATTGCCATAGTGCCCTCAAAGCTCAACACTAAGCAAAGGACCCTGGGACTAAACACCTCCCTCTGCAACTGGATCCTGGACTTCCTGACGGGCCGCCCCCAGGTGGTAAGTGTATATAACAACACATCTGCCACGCTGATCCTCAACACAGTGGCCCCTCAGGGGTGTGTGCTTAGTCCCCTCCTTTTCACCCATGGCTGCATGGCCAAGTATGACCCCAACACCACCATCAAGTTTTCCGACGACGTAACAGTGGTAGGCCTGATCACCGACATCGATCAGACAGCCTATAGGCAGGTAGCCTAGTAACCAAAAGGTTGCAAGATCAAATCCCCGAGCTGAGAAGGTAAAGATATGTCATTCTGCCCCTGAACAAGGCAGTTAACCCACTGTTCCTAGGCTGTCATTGAAAATAAGAATTTGTTATTAACTGACTTGCCTAGTTAAATAAAGGTAAAATAAATAGGGAGGAGGCAGTGTGGTTTCAGGATAACCTCTCCCTCAACGTGATCAAGACAAAGGAGATGATCGTGGACTACAGGAAAAGGAGGGCCGAACACGCCCCCATTCTCATCAACGGGGCTGTAGTGGAGCAGGTTGAGAGCTTCCAAGTTCCTTGGTGTCCACATCACAACAAATTATCATGGTCCAAACACACAAACACAGTCGTGAAGAGGGCACGACAAAGCCAATTTTCCCTCAGGAGACTGAAAAGATTTGGCATGGGTCCTCAGATCCTGAAAAAGTTATACAGCCGCACCATCAAGAACATCCTGGTTGCATCACCGCCTGGTATGGCAACTGCTCGACCTCTGACCGCCAGGCACTACAGAGGGCAGTGCGTACGGCCCAGTACATCACCGGAGCCAAGCTTCCTGCCATCCAGGACCTCTATACCAGGCGGTGTCAGAGAAAGGCCCTTAAAATTGCCAAAGACTCCAGCCACCCTAGTCATAGACTGTTCTCTCTGCTACCGCACTGCAAGCGGTACCGGAGCGCCAAGTCTAGGTCCAAAAGGCTTCTTAATAACAGCTTCTACCCCAAGCCATAAGACTCCTGAAAAGCTAATCAAATGGCTACCCGGATTTGTATTGACCCCCCCCCCCCCCCACACACACACACACACATTTTTACGGTGCTACTACTCTGTTTCTTATCTATGCATAGTCACTTTACATCTACCGACATGTACATATTACCTCGACTAACCTGTCCCCCCGCACATTGTCTCTGTACTGGTACTCCCTGTATATAGCCATGTTACTGTTATTTTATTGTTGCTCTTTAATTATTTTTGGTAAATACTTAAGAAAAATATGTGTTAACTGCATTGTTGGTTAAGGGCTTATAAGTAAGCATTTCGCTGTAATACCTGTTGTATTCAGCGCATGTGACAATTTGATCTGTTTGCATCTGCCAATATACTGGCGGCCCAGTATCCAGACGACCTGTCCCCAGAACTTCCTATACAGTTAATATTTTCTGTAACGTGTTGAGCCCGGCTTTAAAGAGAATGAGAGGCTAAATTAAAAATGTTACAGAACTACAACTCCCTGTCTAGTTTCACTGATGTTACTATGGCAATCAAGCTCTTTTTACCATCCCTGTAACTGTCATTTCTGCAGAGAGATCATTTTCTAAACTAAAACTCGTAAAGAACTACCTAAGAAACATTAGGTTCTCGGTCTGTGATTTTGAACACCTGAGTAAGATCCACTGGCTGTGAGGGTGTCTGGTGCGCTAGTATCAACACCATACCATCTCCATGAGGTTTCACAGGTACACCCTCCCAGAATAAAAGTTAAACGTGGTTATATAAGTCTGTGGTTGAAGTAAGTACTTACTGTAGCTGTGATCTGGCAAAGAGGGAAGGGGGGAGGAGGGAGAGATAAGCTTAGCTCTAACAATAGCTGAGTGGTTAAATTGATGTTATCTACAGTATGTTTATTGTTACTGTACTGACAACAGGCTGGAAGCTTTCCAATAATCACACCTCAATTTCACATTCAAAAGGTTATCACCTGAGGTTTGTGTGTGCATGCCTGTATTGTTCTTTGCATCTGTGTCCTAACCATGCTTGTACAGGCTGCCCCCTAGTGGACCTTCCTAGGGACAGTGAGAAAGCTGTACATGATACAGTGGAGTTGTTTCATACTGTTTCCAAGCTCAACACACATCTTTCTCTTACCTCACTGATGGCTGTGTTCATTACATTCCTCCAATAGACATAGATGACAGAAATCTGTAATTCTTTTTGTGCAACATTGATGCTTTTTATTAATGAAAAAGGTATTTCGGATGAAAGTGGTCTGAGTGTTTCTGTGTTTTCTCTTGCCTCTCTCTTACACACTAAGCAGGAGGCAGACAGAGGCCAGTACCCACTTGGCAGGCTTCTCCTTGGTCTTGAGGTTGAAGGTCCAGATGAAGGTGGGACCCCTCATGCGGGTCTTGTAGACAGGACACTCATACACGTTCTTGGTTTCCTGTCGGTCCACTGGTACTGCCTTGATGAAGATCACCGGCATGTTGGGGGTCAGCTCCTTCAGACGAGCATCCGCTATCACCCCCGTCTGGGTGTCCCAGCGTGCCCCTGTACATACACAACCAGACACACATACCTAACGTAAAAAGTTGAACTCTAAACATATAAAAACATCATCTCTCCACAATGAGACTGTATGGTTGTGTATATCTACTGTACAAATGGACCACTTAATTCTTAATGCCTGAGAAATAGCAGTATTTTTGTGACGGAAACTAGTTGTGTTTTCCATGAACATGCTGAGTACATGTTGCCAGCAGGACGAATGTTAGTACAGGATGTTTTGTAAATTCCATAACCATTCCATTAGTTTTGTATTGACAGTGGAATCTGGTACATGATGAAAGTAGTGTGTGTGTGTGTGAAGGTGACTAGACTAGACAGCACGCTGTGTGTGGAGTTTTGAGATCCCTGGAGGAGCCTTAAGAACAATTGATCTAGCAGTGTTTACTACGGTACTCTAACCAGCTCATACAGTGAGTCATCCCAGGAACTGAACTTGAAAGTAAGTTGGAATAGTAGAATGCACAAGGTACAATTTAGAAATTGGGTAGTGCATCATCAGTTCCTCTTGTCATGTCAGTCATTCCATATCTTAGACAGCTATTTAATCAGAAATGTCCAGATCAACTAGCCCATGTTAGCTAATGTTTTTTTTTTGCCCATAGATTTTATTGTAATGTTTGGGAACTCCTGCACTAACCAGCTCATACAGTGAATCACCCCAGAAACTGAACTGGGGACTTTGTGTGGATGGATGACTCTTTGTAACCTAAAAGATAATTTTATGAGAAAAAAAAAAAAAAATGGTATTAAAGTTTTGACTGCACCTGATGTGTATTATTGACTGACTTATTAATCTCCAGGAGATGGATGCTAATGGATAAAATTGCCGCAAATGTGTTATTTAGTGGTATATCACTTAAAAAATCCGACATGGCATTTTTTTTGTGTGTTTTAGCTATATAGGGAACAGGATGGCATTTTTAGAATGCAACCAAGATGATAACCCGTACCCTCCATGTAGAGTCCGTAGATGTAGGCCCCCTCCCTGGGTGGACTGGTCATGTCCTCGCGGTTCTTCTTGGTCACCTCTACAGACAGACACATCCTGTCCAGAGGCCACTCGTTCTTCCTGGCCATGGACTGCATGATAGCCGTCAGGAACGACTGGGGGTTGAAGAACCCTGCCAGCCACACCGTGGTGGGGAGAGCGAAGTCTGCTGTCCACGACTCCAACTCCTACACAGACAAAAGTGATCAGAGTATGTATAGACAGAATATTCAATACGATCGCGTGTTATCGATAATGCGTCTTTCGAATACAATGTTCGGAGATCTCATTCTCGGTAAACACTGCTATGTCGGCTCAATTGGAAATGACCTGGCTTTAAAGGGAGGCTGAACTTCCTGATTTTAGCATCTGTTCAATTCTCCTCATTAGGAAATGCGACAGAACATCTGGGTTTTGGAGCTGTGCTTTGATGTGTTTGTGTTCAAATGTGTGAAGCGTTTGTGTACGGTTTTGGCAGAGTTAATGTACATTCACTCACCCTTCTAGTTAACTTGAAACAGTCTAACCAGGTTTTGTATCGAAGTCGCCTAGACTAGCAAGCAAGCTTCTTTCGCCCAATTTAGCTTCAGCCGGCTTGTGTGCGACCGTGGCAAAATTGGTTTAACTTAGGCTATCCAATCTTTGGGGCTAGTTGGGGAACATCCAATAAATGACACAATGTAAATGGAACAATATGTTCATGTTGCACACCTAGTTGTCTCATTAAATTCTTTCAATATAAGTATATGATTTTATAGTTGGTTTGAGGTTGTCATTCAAGTCTGGAGCAATTGGCATTTAAAAAATATTGTCCCATGTACATTGTGTAATCCCCATAGGGATATATGTCAAACCATATTGACCATAGGCATGACAACCTTGTGAAGATGCTGGAGGAAACGGGTACAAAAGTATCTATATCCACAGTAAAACCAGTCCTATATCGACATAACCTGAAAGGCCGCTCAGCAAGGAAAAAGCCACTGCTCCAAAACCGCCTTAAAAAAGCCAGACTACGGTTTGCAACTGCACATGGGGACAAAGATCGTACATTTGGAGAAATGTCCTCTTGTCTGACGAAACAACAAAAATAGAACTGTTTGGCCATAATGACCATCGTTATGTTTGGAGGAAAAAGGGGAGGCTTGCAAGCCGAAGAACACCATCCCAACCGTGAAGCATGGGGGTGGCAGCATCATATTGTGGGGGTGCTTTGCTGCAGGAGGGACTGGTGCACTTCCCAAAATAGATGGCATCATGAGGAAGGGAAATTTGTTAATATATTGAACATCTCAAGACATCCTTCTGGAAGTTAAAGCTTGGTCGCAAATGGGTCTTCCAAATGGACAATGACCCCCAAGCATACTTCCAAATTTGTGGCAAAATGGCTTAAGGACAATAAAGTCAAGGTGTTGGAGTGGCCATCAGAAAGCTCTGACCTCAATCCCATAGAACATTTGTGGGCAGAACTGAAAAAGCGTGTGCAAGCAAGGAGGCCTACAAACCTGACTCAGTTACATTAGCTCTGTCAGGAGGAATGGGCCAAAATTGCCCCATTTTTTTTATTATTTTTTTTTACTAGGATTAACTGTCAGGAATTGTGAAACACTTTAGCCAAATACATTTAAACTCAGTTTATGTAAACTTCTGACTTCAACTGTAGGTGCCAGGTGCACCAGTTTGTGTCAAGAACTGCAACGCTGCTGGGTTTTTCATTCTTAACAGTTTCTTGTGTGTATCAAGAATGGTCCACCACCAAAAGGACAACTTGACGCAACTGTCAACATGGGCCAGCATCTCTGTGTAATGCTTTCGACACCTTGTAGAGTCCATGGCCCGACTAATTGAGGTTGTTCTGAGGGCAAAAATGTCTCCTAATCAGAGAGTATATTATGGTGTTGTACCTTGATCCTGAGCAGCAGGTCTGCATACCAACCCCCCAGGCCCTGCAGGGAGGGGTAGGCGAGCTTGGTCCAGGACTCTGGCACCGTGTCCAGGAACAGAGCGTTACCCAGCTCCTCCATGTCGGTTGTGATTGTCAACTCACCCTACAGAGACGGACAGACAAGACAATGTCACACCCAATGTTCCATCTGAGCTGCGCACAGTATCCCCCGGGACTGCCTTGCAGAAATATCAGCCCACAGAGAGAAGCAGATTGAACTTTAGTGGTGGTCATCAACCAGTCAATTAATCTCCAAGGCATTTTCCATTTGAAACATTTCTTTAAAAATTCTTGTTCCTATTTTTTTATTATTCTCGGGCTGTTGGTGGTAGGTGCACCCGATATAGCTGCCCTATGCGCCAGGTAGGTGAAGGTAGGTAGGTGTTGCCATTTCCTTTGTCTGAAGGTACACACTCTGCCTTCCCGGCGGGCCCAGTGAGCAAATCAAGTGCACTATAGGCCTACTGCTAGCCAATCAGATTGCTCAGACTACCATGTCTGTAGTAAGTAGCAGGCATAAAATAAAGCTACAGCAGAGTTGATACTTTGATTTCCATACGTTTAAAACCATGACTAGGCCTCCCGGGTGGCGCAGTGGTCTAGAGCACTGCATCGCAGTGCTAGCTGCGCCACCAGAGTCTCTGGGTTCGCGCCCAGGCTCTGTCGCAGCCGGCCGCGACCGGGAGGTCCGTGGGGCGACGCACAATTGGCTTAACCTCATTGATACAGTACTGTTTTTAATTGGTTAATGTTGCATAGGCTTACGTTTTAAGTCATGTAAAAAAAAAAATATCTAAGCGGTAGATCTCGGCTTGCATTTTGACTCAAGTGATCTTGACTCGGAAAAGGTTGGTGACTACTGTTCTAGAGTTTTCCCTGTTAACACCAACATTTCCCTTTACTGTGGCAATTGTGATCGAATCAACGTAATATTGGCCACTTTCAACGCAACATACCGAAACAAAATTAACTATGCAAGAGATTTTGTTGTAGGCAGAACGCATTGAAGTAGGATTCTATTGCATTACTCAGCCCTACTCTACACAGACCGGTGTGGCATAAACAATCAGAGCTGCAGTAGGGCTGCTGTATATACAAATAGACCATTGACATATACTGTAGGGATCTGTATCATTTACTTTGAACTGGACTTTATTTACAGCATAAGTGATCATGAGTAGATGCGCTTGTTTGCGATGAAAGCGAGAGATGCACATTTTGTTCATATCCTTTGCTAGTTAGTGAGCTATTAGCCCAGTTATAGATCATTTGTAGTCAGCGATAGGGGAGTGATTGCTTCCTACAAGAACACAAAACATGTACATTTCTAGACATCTTTGAAAAGCGAGTCAGGTAAAGAGCTTTTTTTGTCTTAAAGGGGCAGTGTTGTGTTTTGAGACAGGCTTGAATAAGCTATGTAGCCAATAGGCAGAGGTTAGCATAATTTGTCTGATTATCTGTAATAATGGTATGAGAATAATAAAGCATTTTATTTTATAAAGTTGTTTCTTGCATCAAACACAACAGCATTTTCAGTCACCTTGTCTGAAGGACAGGTAGATAAACAGGTTAATGCCCTGCATGTTTTTTTTCAAAAGTCTCATGGAATGCAGCCCTACATTGAACACCACACATTGGCTGAATGATAGAACAGCTATTTCCATGTTAAAATGTTATGGGATGTATTTTCTCCATTGTTTTTGATGGTAAGCCACTGGTAGGCCTACATTATGATCAAATAGCCACAGTAGCCTACTTGACCACTGTTAAAACTGTAACTTAAAGTGGGTACAGCCTCATTGTTCACTGTTAACATGCGCTGGAAGTTGCACAGAATTTTCACAACGTTCAAGTTTGCGCTCAGCAGACCTGAAATTTGCTCAGTGCTGGAAAGAATGAGGGAACATTGGTCACACCATTCGCTGTATACTCCTTTCAGTATGACTACAGACAACCACTGTGATGTCATGTCACACACTCTCTCTCCCGTACCTTGAGTCCGAGGTTGAGCTCTTTGAGAGAGCGCGTGATCTCCTTGGTGAGGAAGTTCATCCTCTCACACTCCTGAAAGGCCACGATGATGTAGGGAGTTCTCTCCTCCACCTTGGCCATTATCTCTATCATGTTGAAACCATCTGGCAGCTTCTCCAGAATCTCATCCAGGATGCCCTTCACCTGTAGGGGATAACACAGGCACACACAGGTCAAGACTCTAGTGGGGGTTAATTAAAGGCTCTGAGGAGTGGTGATAGTGTTTTTCATACCTTCTCCTCTCTGGACACCCCTCCTCCCCCGGCTGCGTCTGACTCTTTGGGCTGCATCTCCAGCACGGTGCGGAACAGCTTCTCTGAGGTGATGGTGAGGAAGCCAATCTCAGCGTTGGGGTGGAGGCCGTACAAGTAGGGGCTCTCTGGAGGCAGCACCTCATCTATGTACAAATGGTAGCCCTGGACACACACACTAAGGGTTACTGATAGGTAACAATATTTTTAGTTTTTAAGGGTGTTGTCGTGTGTGTGTTCCAAACCTTGTAGTCAGAGTTGGGTGGTACAGGGAAGCTGGGTGCGAGGTACAGCTCTCCCTCCAGCATCTCAGGTCTGACATACTCCTCCAGATAGGTACGACACAACTTCCTGTCCCAGTCGTCTGTGATGTGGCCACCATACATGATCTCCCCAAACAGATAGCGCAGGTCGTCCCACGGCACCTGGAGAGAGAGGGAGGTGGGGTGAGAGAAATGGAGAAAGAAGAAGGGGGAGAGAGGGAGGTGGGGTGAGAGAATGGAGGGAGAGAGAAATGGAGAAAAAAGAAGGGGGAGAGAATGGGGCCAGACACACACTACAAGCATTGCCATCAATGTGCCGTTCTACCTGCAACACAGAAACCAACCAAAATCAACTTATTTGATTAGAATGAATGCGCACGTCAGCCATCGAGCATTGAACCTCAGCGATTCTTGACATTGGACACGATGCAAGGCAAACAGTATAGCAGCTTTCATTGATTTCAAAGAAAGCAGTCCCTCGATGGCTGTTGTGCAGCAGGGCCATAAAGCTCTAGGCTGATTGAGAGATGATGTCAGTCACACATTCATTCACCTTGGAGTTGGCCTCCAGGTAGTTAGTGATGTCCGTCACACTCACCTTGGAGTTGGCCTCCAGGTAGTTGTAGAGCACGTTGACGGAGATGGTGAGGTCTCCATTGTTGAAGGGGTAAGATCTGTTCCAGCCCTGAGCTCCAAACTTCCTCCTCTCAGCCACCACAGCGTGGAAGTAGCACAACGCAAACAAGATCACCTTGAACTCTGACTCTTTAGAGCACATTTCCAGAGTGTCCTAACACACACGTAGAGATAGGGAAGAGATTACATTCAACTCAAATTAAATTTAAGTGTGTGCATGTACTGTACACGGAGTACACCAAACATTAGGAACACCTTCCTAATATTGAGATGCACCCCCCTAGGGATGCTGGCCCATGTTGACTCCAATGCTTCCCACAGTTGTGTCAAGTTGGCTAGATGTCCTTTGGGTGGTGGACCATTCTTGATACACACGGGAAACTGTTGAGCGTAAAAAAAACAACAGCGTTGCAGTTCTTGACACAAACCGGTGCGCCTGGCACCTACTACCATACCCCGTTCAAAGGCACATAAATATTTTGTCTTGCCCATTCACCCTCTGAATGGCACACATGTCTCAGTGCTTAAAATCCTTCTTTAGCCTGTCTCCTCCCCTTCATCTACAATGATTGAAGTGGATTTATCAAGTGACATCAATAAGGGATCCTAGCTTTCACTTGGATTCACCTGGTCAGTCTGTCATGGATAGAGCATGTTTTGTAAACTCAGTGTATATGCATAGTTGTCTCCGTTTCAGCACCAACTGGTAAAAATACTCTGATCTTGTAGATTATTTAGGCACATTTTAGGGTTAGGAAAGTATGCATGAATCATTAAAAAGAAATGGTTTTAAGAGCCTTTACGCATTCTTAAAGTTTTGTAAAGTCAGTGTTTGTGTGTGTGAGCGTACGTATGTGTTACCTGGTTGAAGAGATACAGGGCCTTGTGCAGGTTAGCTTGCATGCCGGTGGGCGGTTCGTTGGTGATCTTAATGCCATTCTCCAGCAGGCCCTGGGGGATGTAGTGCGACTCTGGCGTGGGCGAAGGCTCAGCTGACATGTACACGCGATAGTCATCATGGCTACCCATGCTGTAGCGCTCCACTAGTTTATCCAGGCTGCCCAGCCACTTGGCCACCAGGTGGATGTTCTACAAAAGGGAGGGTTTATTATTGAATACCTGGCGAGTAGTCTATATTCAATGAAAAAATATATAAACTCAACATTCAGCAATTTCAAAGATTTTACAGAGTTACCGTTCATGAACGGAAATCAGTCAATTCAAATAAATTCATTAGGCCCTAGTCTATGGATTTCACGACTGGGAATACAGATATGCATCTGCCGGTCACAGATACCTTAAAAAAGGTAGGGGCGTGGATCAGAAAACCAGTCAGTATCTCCTTGACATAGAGTTGATCAGGCTGTTGATTGTGGCCTGTGGAAAGTTGTCCCACTCCTTTTCAATGACTGTGCGAAGTTGCTGGATATGGTTGGGAACTGGAACAAATTGACGATCCAGAGCATCCCAAACATGCTCAATGGGTGACATGTCTTGAGTATGCAGGCCATAGAAGAACTGGGACATTTTCAGCCACCAGGAAGTGCGTACAGATCCTTGCAACATGGGGCTGTGCATTATCATGATGAAATATGAGGTGATGGCGGTGGAAGAATGGCCCGACAATGGGCCTCAGGATCTCGTCACGGTATCTCTGTGCATTCAAATTGCCATTGATAAAATGCAATTGTGTTTGTTGTCCATAGCTTTTGACTGCCCATACCATAACCCCACTGCCACCATGGGGCACTCTGTTCACAACGTTGACGTCAGCAAAATTGCTTGCACACACGACACCATACACGCTGTCTGCCATCTGCCCGGTACAGTTGAAACCAGGATTCATCTGTAAAGAGCACACTTCTCCAGCATGCCAGTGTCCATCGAAGGTGAGCATTTGCCCACTGAAGTCGGTTACAAAGCTGAACTGCAGTCAGGTAAAGACCCTGGTGAGGACGACGAGCATGCAGATGAGCTTCCCTTTCTGACAGTTTGTGTAGAAATCCTTCAGTTGTGGAAACCCACAGTTTCATCAGCTGTCCAGTGGCTGGTCTCGGATGTGGAGGTCCAGGGCTGGCGTGGGTTCACATGGTCTGCGGTTGTAAGGCCGGTTGGACGTATTGCCAAATTCTCTAAAACGACGTTGGAGATGGCTTAAGGTAGAGAAATAAACATTCAATTCTCTGGCAACAGCTCTCGTGGACTTTCTGCAGTCAGCATGCCAATTGCAATCCCTCAAAGCTTGAGACAGCTGTTGCATTGTGTTGTGTGACAAAACTGCACATTTTAGAGTGGCCTTTCATTGTACCCAGCACAAGGTGCGCCTGTGTAATGATCATGCTGTTTAATATTTGTCCACATCATTTGAGAGAAATAAGCTTTTTGTGCGTATCGAACATTATCTGGGATCTTTTATTTCAATCAATCAATCAATCAATCAATTTTATTTTATATAGCCCTTCGTACATCAGATAATATCTCGAAGTGCTGTACAGAAACCCAGCCTAAAACCCCAAACAGCTAGAATGCAGGTGTAGAAGCTCATGAAACATGGGACCAAAACTTTATATGTTGCGTTTAGATTTTTGCTCATTGTAGTTAGTCTATAACTAGTCTATATGAGGTTACAATTGCAGTTTAATAACAACCAGAGCCATATAAAGCATTAGGCAAAAATATCCTTCACGTTGGAACAAAATATTCCATGACAAAGGATGCGTCCCAAATGGCACCCCTATTATTATTATAGGACCCTATCAAATCTGCCATGCGGTGAACACAGACAGAATCATGGAATTCAGACATTAAAACGGGAATTCAACAATATTCAAAAATATATTGAACTTAGTAGGAAATCAACTAAATATATTGAATTTGCCCAAGATTTTCACAAGAGATTAACTAAATGCATCATTAATTCCTATTTTCCTTCAACTTTCTGAATAGGCAATGCGGGAATGCCACTCTCTGTGTGTGCCTACTTTATGCAGCCGTTAGCCAGCTGATCCGACCTGCTTGCTTACAGCTGCACTAGGATCGGACAGGCTTCCTGTGTAGATTAAGACCCAGAAGAGCTGGCATGCGATATGGCTCGGAAAACGTACCTCAATCAAGGGGTGAGAAATGCGTTGTACTTCGAATTGTCCCATTATCCCACCCAACTGTTACACCGAGAAGATTGAACGACTGCTAGTATTTAAGTAAACTGCGGTGTCATAATCCAATAATACACAGGAAGCCTGGCCAACCCTAGTGCAGCTGTAAGCTAGCGGGTCGGATCTGCTGGCTAGTAGCCTTTAGTGATGATGCCAATGATAACCTTCAACAATTAAATGTTAACTACAAAGTAGTCTATGTGGACCTGACAGAACAATATTATGATTATTTGCATCAATGCAGTGGCGATTTGTTTATCAAACTCTGCAATCACATGTGCACTACAGAAACACCACTAACCAAACAAGTAACTTGCTGGTGCACACTTGAATTAAAGGGCATCTACATCCAAAAATAAATTTCTTAGATTTTTCTCAAACCTCAAAAGAGGTCTCCTGATGTGGTTAAAGTATTGTTGTGGACTTAGAACAGACAATGTTGTTGTTTTTCTATTAAAAAAGTGTGATTTTGAGAGTGAAAACCTGAAAAAACTAAATGGAGAAAATGGAATTTGGGGGGGAAAATGTATGGAATTAGGCAAAAAATAAAACATTTACTTAAGAACCTACTATAATCCAGCATATATAGTTGAATAGGGTTCCATTTGAGACGAAGACCATGACTTGCACGCTGTTCAAACTCCAGCCTGTGAGTAAGGAGTAAGTGGTGCTCATTCAGTGTACCTGCAGTATAACCCAGTGTCCTTCTCTAGCTGCCATGTTCAGAGCAGCCTCGGCCACCACCTCCTGGCCCTGACCCAGAGACACGTTGTGGAACTTCCCGTTGTCAAAGGTGAAACCCATCTTCTTACCTGGACCAAATGACAGGATGGCAGGTTAGACATGAAACAGATAGGGTTCAAGGTCCTATAGCAAGTGTGTGTGTGCGTGTACAGACCTAGAGCTTCCACATCTTTGAGGGGGTCGACTCCCGGGGAGAGGATGAAGAACATGGGAGTAGACGAGCTGCTCTCCTCAAATGATACGGCGAACTCCACGCTCCTCCCCTCCACGTACTTTGTACCCATTTTCTCCTCCACAAAGGTACTACAACACACAGAACACTCAACATTACCAGAACAAACATCTGCTTCCTTTACACTGGTGTGTGTGTGTGTGTGTCTTGTACCTGACTGCGTAGGACATCCGGTCCGGTCTCATACACCTCATCATGCAGAGTTTCTGTAGGCCCGTCTTGTTCTTCCACTCCTGAGGAAACTTTTCCTTCTCCGGAGCCTCCGACTCAACAAACTTCTTCCAGCGCTTTGCAGATCCCTCCATGTCCCGGTCCAGGTTCTTAAACTCATCAAACTCCGACAGGGCCTGACACACACACACACACACACACACACATACACAAACCTCTATTACTCAGCTCTGCAGGTGGATAGTGTGTGTCAGTAGAGTGTGTGATTGTCGGTACACTCTCAGAAATAAAGGTGTACAAACGCTTGTCACTGTAGTGGTACGTAATTTGTACCTTTAGTTATAAAAGGTACATCAATGTACCCTTGCCTTTTTAGGGTACCACCACATTGACAAGGTCATTTGTTCCTTTTAAGTGGCAAAACGTTATTGGGGTGTTGTTTTAACACTGTAGGGTGTAAAGCCTTTTTGCATATTTCCCAGGGTGTCTTTCAAGTAAATCTGAGTTACCAGTACCACCCATGACTGTTTTTGCTAGTGACAGAGACATGGTTATGGCTTTCAGTTCTGTAGCCCCCACTAAGTGAATATTTGATCATTGAAATTAAACTCTTTATGACAACACATTACATACAGGTAACTGCCAAAATAATGGAAACACTTCAGTAAATGAGACACAAAGTACACTGCTCAAAAAAATAAAGGGAACACTTAAACAACACAATGTAACTCCAAGTCAATCACACTTCTGTGAAATCAAACTGTCCACTTAGGAAGCAACACTGATTGACAATAAATTTCACATGCTGTTGTGCAAATGGAATAGACAAAAGGTGGAAATTATAGGCAATTAGCAAGACACCCCCCAAAACAGGAGTGATTCTGCAGGTGCTGACCACAGACCACTTCTCAGTTCCTATGCTTCCTGGCTGATGTTTTGGTCACTTTTGAATGCTGGCGGTGCTCTCACTCTAGTGGTAGCATGAGACGGAGTCTACAACCCACACAAGTGGCTCAGGTAGTGCAGTTCATCCAGGATGGCACATCAATGCGAACTGTGGCAAAAAGGTTTGCTGTGTCTGTCAGCGTAATGTCCAGAGCATGCAGGCGCTACCAGGAGACAGGCCAGTACATCAGGAGACGTGGAGGAGGCCGTAGGAGGGCAACAACCCAGCAGCAGGACCGCTACCTCCGCCTTTGTGCAAGGAGGTGCACTGCCAGCGCCCTGCAAAATGACCTCCAGCAGGCCACAAATGTGCATGTGTCAGCATATGGTCTCACAAGGGGTCTGAGGATCTCATCTCTGTTTCTGACCGTTTGAGCAGACACATGCACATTTGTGGCCTGCTGGAGGTCATTTTGCAGGGCGCTGGCAGTGCACCTCCTTGCACAAAGGCGGAGGTAGCGGTCCTGCTGCTGGGTTGTTGCCCTCCTACGGCCTCCTCCACGTCTCCTGATGTACTGGCCTGTCTCCTGGTAGCGCCTCCATGCTCTGGACACTACGCTGACAGACACAGCAAACCTTTTTGCCACAGCTCGCATTGATGTGCCATCCTGGATGAACTGCACTACCTGAGCCACTTGTGTGGGTTGTAGACTCCGTCTCATGCTACCACTAGAGTGAGAGCACCGCCAGCATTCAAAAGTGACCAAAACATCAGCCAGGAAGCATAGGAACTGAGAAGTGGTCTGTGGTCACCACCTGCAGAATCACTCCTTTTTTGGGGGTGTCTTGCTAATTGCCTATAATTTCCACCTTTTGTCTATTCCATTGCCACAACAGCATGTGAAATTTATTGTCAATCAGTGTTGCTTCCTAAGTGGACAGTTTGATTTCACAGAAGTGTGATTGACTTGGAGTTACATTGTGTTGTTTAAGTGTTCCCTTTATTTTTTTGAGCAGTGTATTTTTTTTTACTTGACTTGCGACTTAAAGATGTAACTTGACTTGCTCTTGGAATGAATGACTTTGACTCGAGTCTTAACCCGTTCTACTTGGGACCCGATTTGAGACTTGCTTGTGACTCAAATAATAGTGACTTGATCCCACCTCTGGCAATAAGTCCAACTTCTAACAGCTTGGATTAGTTTAGAAAAAAGTATGTTATTTGTCTTTGTGTAAAAAATAAATAAAAAGGCACTCGCATGTCTGAGCTATCTTTTTTGCAGGTGCATGGTATCAGTTGAATAAGATGAGAAAAAAGCAGGAACCCGCACACTGCGCTTGATTGTATCACTGCTCTTTAAGAAGCTTTACGTATCGGCCTCACGGCCTTCGTCAGAGCTTTTGAGGCCGATACGTAAAGCTTATTAAAGAGCAGTGATACTATCAAGAGCAGTGTGCGGGTTCCCTCTTTTTTCTCATGTATCTTTGTGTAGCATAAGATCAATCAATGGGCATGCAAAACACACATTGAAACAAACAATTCTAAAAAATTAACTTGCAATAGAGCGTGCTGGGAAATATTATAATGATGGGTGAGGCTTTTGAGTGTGTGTGATGACTGTACCTTTATATTCAAAATATTGGGTACAAAAATGTACCATTATAATAGATTATCCGTACATGTACCCTAAAAGGTACCGCACAGTACCATGTGAGATTATATGTGTACCTCTGAAAGGACATTATGCAAATGTTGATATTTTTGTACCCCTGGTTACAATACTGTACCCTAACCGTACTCTTTCTTCTGAGAGTGTAGAGTGCGTGTGTGTTTGGGCTGTGCCCACCTTGATGCCACCCCAGCCCTGGTTGGCCAGGAAGTCGACCGGAGAGCCCAGGCCAGCTTTGTACGGGAACCTCAGGAGGAAGTCCAGCTCAGTAGGGTTGATCTCCTTCTTCATCAGCAAGATCTACTCACACACACATTTAAATATTATTCTTATCCACCAAGCAGAAATGTTCTACGTAAGTATATGGGCCTATGTGTGTCACCAAATGTCACTTTGATTCTGTAAGTTCCTATTTTGTCAAAAGTAATTCTGTCCCAAACGGTACCCTATTCCCTATTTAGTGCTCTACTTTTGACCAGGGCTCATAGGGCATCCTATTCACTAGTCTGTCTGGTGTGTTTTCTGACCTGGAATGCGACCTGAGCAATGAAGGTAAGCTTGTCCCTCTCAAACAGGCTGCGGTTGGTGTACATGAACACAGAGTAGGTGATCTGGTCTATCAGGTTGTTCACTCTGTGTTTCACCTCGTCCGCCGGCTCTGTAAGCATGATGGCCACCTCAAACACAACACTGAAGGCCTACACACACACACAAAACCAAGTTTTCATAAAATATTAGTTCTGAGGTTGATAATAAAGTCAAGAGTATTGAGAGTGTGATTCTAAAGTCCTGTGGAGTGTTACCTTGAGTGAGAACTGGTAGATGGGGTTGATTTTGTTCAGGTCGTTGAGGATAAAGTAGAGCAGAGCAGCTCGTATTGATGCAGGTCTGTAGTTCTCTCTGGCCTCGTTGATCTTAACCTCTGTTATCTTCGCTTCGCGCACCTGAAGGCCACAAACCCAAACATTCTCCACTCACCTTCACACCATAATAGACCATTAGAGAAAGTGTGTTTGTGTGTGTGTGTGTGTGTACCTTCTCCTCGATCTCGGTGGCGGTTGCCTTGGTGATTTCCAGGTTCTCTACGAGGGCGGTGTCTCCCAAAAAGTTGCCGGAGGCAGCCGAGAGGCGAGCCAAAAGAGAGTCCTCCAGCTGCTTCAGCACAATCTTAAAGTTGTTTTGTTGCTTGGTCAGCTCAGCCTATATACACATCGCAGAGCAACGGAGACGGGTTAGTCAGAACACCCGGAGTAGAGTAAAGGTGCCCTTAGATGTTGATCTTATCAGGACAGGAAAATGGTTCAATTCACACACTTGTCAAGAGACCAGAACATCCCTGGTCATCCTTAGATGCTGAGCTTATCAGGACAAGAAAATGGTTCAATTCACACACTTGTCAAGAGACCAGAACATCCCTGGTCATCTACTGCCTCTGATCTGGAGGACTCACTAAACACAAATGCTTTGTTTGTAAATTATGTCTGAGTGTTGGAGTGTGCCCCTGGCTATCTGTAAATTAAAAAAACAAGAAAATGGTGCAATCTGGTTTGCTTAATATAAGGAATTTGAAATGATTTATACTTTTACTTCTGATACTTAAGTACATTTTATCAATTACATTTACTTTTGATACTTAAGTATATTTAAAACCAAATACTTTTAGACTTTTACTCAGGTAGTATTTTACTGGGTGACTTTCACTTTTACAATTAACATATCTTTACTTTTACTCAAGTATGTCAATTAGGTACTTTTTCCACCACTGCAACTGAGTGCAGGAAATGCAGAAGTGCTGAAACTTGTTTTGGTTAAAGTTTAATTGAACAGTATAAAACAATAAGAATGGAGAAAGGCTCATTGAAATCACTTAGAATGTATGTGTTGCCACCCTAGTGTAACCGATGTGAAATGGTTAGCTAGTTAGCGGGGTGCGCGCTAATAGCGTTTCAATCGGTGATGTTACTCGCTCTGAGACCTTGAAGTAGTTGTTCTCCTTGCTCTGCAAGGGCGATGGGTAACGATGCTTGGGTGGCTGTTGTCGATGTGTGCAGACGGTCACTGGTTCGAGACCAGGTAGGGGTGAGGAGAGGGACGGAAGCTACACTGTTACACTAGGATCACTCACTACTCATAAAGCAAATGAGGAACTTTTATTATTTAAAAACTAAAAATACCATCAAATACCGTCATACCATCCATTTTTTATTTTTTTAAATAAATACAGTGATATAATATTTTGCCCATATCGCCCAGCCCTACATGAGTCTCCTAGGTTTTGTATTGAAGTCAATGTACCAAGAGGAGGACGGAAACTAGCTGTCCTCCGACTACACCATGGTGCTACCCTACAGAGTGCTGTTGAGGCTACTGTAGACCTGCATTACAAAACAGTGTGTTTTAATCAATTATTTGGTGACGTGAATATATTTAGTATAGTTTTATCTAAAAATTATCACTTTAATGTTTCACTATTTTTATTTTTATGAAATTCACTGAGGAGGATGTTCCCTCATTTCCTCCTCTGAGGAGCTTCCACTCAGGTCTTCATATTTAGATTACCCTATGCACCCCTAGTTTGTTCCTTTAGTTAGAATGGCCGACAGCTCATCAGTCAATTACCCCTAACTTTCTATCCAATCAGAGACATTCTATTTAGCCTGCTCGTTCTAAGTCCCACCTCCAGTCAGTTGCTGCATGTTGAACTGTATTTGTGCGTGCATCTAAAAGTGAGTAGTAATACTGTATGTGAAGTTTTCTGTATGCTGTCGGGGGGATAAAGTAATTCGGGGGGGTTATTATTGAGGTGTAAGTTGCTTATGCATTGTCATTACTAGCTAGCTAGTTAGCCAGGCTAAAAATGTTCTATGCGTCATGCACACGGTGCATTGCAGTTATGTGCCTTTATGTAGGCCTATAAGAATATTACTGAGGTAAAGTGGTGACATTCAATAGACATTCATCAGACATTCATCCGACATTCAGAGCTTTTATCCATAAACTGCATAATGGACCCAGTTTTAGCGTTCTCTTTCTTTTCATACATTTTTACCTTCATGGCTGATAAACACGCCCCCTTAAAGTGAATTAGGGTAAAAAAATAGAACTAATCCTTGGTTCTCCTGTGATTTGAAAATCCTTTTTCTGCAAAATCATCAAGCATTGGCCTTGGCGAGGAAAACTGGTGAAACAGCTGATTGGCTGCTTTTTATTGGCCGCTAAATTCTGGAAAACTGTCAACTTACTTAAATGAGGAAACTCCTTGACTTCCCTGCCGAAGCAAATTACATCGGAATCTGGGATCATCAGTGACCAAACTGAAATTTGTGATGTTTTTAATAAGCATTTTATTTCTGCTGGTTTTCTTTTTGAAAGAAAAAATGGCCAAAAATGATCCTGACCGGTCTATTGTTTCAGCCCCTCAGCCTTTAGCTGATGTGGAAAACAGTAAGCCGTTTTTTAATTTTCAAAAAGTCACAGAAGATCTTATCTGCTATAGATTCTAAGAAATTATTAGGCGCTGACAATCTGGATCCATATTTACTCAGGTGTGCAGCACCTATTATTGTTGGTGTAGTGACGCATATTTTTAATCAAATATTTGTCGTAGGAAAAATTCCTAAATCTTGGAACAAAGCTTTTGTTTTACCACTCCTCAAGGGAGGAGATGGTAGTGAATTGGATAATTATCGGCCCATCTCTAAGCTCTCCTGTTTGTCTAAAATTCTAGAGTCACTGGTGAATAGGCAAATACAATCTTTTTTAACTGTTAACAATACTCTTTCTAGTAATCAATCTGGCTTTAGACCTAAACACAGTACTATTACGGCCACTGTACGTGTTGTAAATTATATTACTAATGCCCTAGATAATAGAAAGTACTGTGCCGCCTTGTTCATAGATTTATCTAAAGCTGTTGTCACTGTTGACCATGCAATACTTTTGGGTAAGCTGTCGTTAATAGGACTGGGATCATGACTATCTAAAGGATAGAAGTCAGGATGTTAGAGTCGACGGCATCCAGTCAGAGCCATTGGAGTTGGTTAAAGGGGTCCCACAAGGTTCTATACTGGTCCATTACTGTTCACTCTCTACATAAACAATACCGGTGATGAGATAAGAAAGTGTCAAATTCATTTATATGCTGATGACACTGTCATGTACTCTATCGCTTCAACGGCTGACCAAGCATTATCACTATTGGAGACAGATTTTAAGATATTACAAGGGTCTTTTATACAGCTGAAACTTGTTTTAAATGCAAAGAAAACACATTTTATGATTTTTAGTAGGTTCAAAAAATTGGTTAAATACACTTGAGCTTAGATGGTTCTCGAATTGATCAGGTCTCTGCATATAAATACTTAGGGATATGGTTGGATGATAAACTGTCTTTTAAAATGCATATTGACGAACTTTGTAAACGGCTAAAAATCAAGCTAGGCTTCCTCTATAGAAACAGGACATGCTTGTACTCTACAAATAGAAGACAAATTGTGCAAGCTACTTTTATGTCTGTTATTTGGGGATATTATTTACATGCATTCTACGGCATCAACACTTAAATCGCTGGATGCTACTTATCATTGCGCACTTAGGTTTATTACGTGTGCTAGCTACAGAACTCACCACTGTGTTTTATATTAAAATGTGGGTTGGACTTCGCTGTCCATGAGACGAGAACAACATGCTCTCGTGTTTGTCTATAAAGCACTTCTGAATAAACTACCTTCTTATTTATCATCACTCATCAATATTATAATTAGAATTCCTAAAATCAGGTCTCAAGCATGGATTACACTTGATGCGCCCATGCAATTTCCACAGAGTTGGGTATGGCTGCCTTTTCCTGCAGACTAAACTTAAACTTGAGACTCTTGTCCCCCCTGCTCATTTTAAATATTTATTGGAGCATTTTTATTTTTATATTGCTTGTAACTGTTTCGGGTAATGCAAGTTCTTGTGCTGTTAGTAGAATAACCTGTGTAAATGAAATCTGTTACTGTATATATATCTTTTTTGTATTATCTGTGATCGTTATGTTTGTCTTGTTTAGTTTTTTAATCATTGTACCTAAACTGTATGTGTAAACATGTATATGCAGGGCCCAGCTGTAAAAGAGACCTTGGTCTCAGTCTGTGTTCCTTGTTGAAATAAACATATAATAATAATAATAATAATAATAATAATAATAATAATAATACTAATTCATCAGACATTCATCAAACATTTACAATAATACAAAACCATTTACAATAGTAAAAATCAATAACTAAGATTCTGTTTGTCACAGAATCATCAACCTAGATATGATTAATTCTCTAAATGTCTAGCATACTTTTACAACCTTTGTTTTGAGGAAAAATTCCAGTTCCCTCCTTCCCCAAAACACTGTTCATATTTGACTATAAATTGTGCATTCCTGTATTATACTTATGCTAAAATGTTTATTCTATTCTACTAAGCAATTTACTTTATGTTCGTATTCTTATATTTTATTATTTCTTATTGTTGTAGCATTGTCAAGAAGGTACCTGCAAGTAAGCATTTCGTTAGACAGTGTATCCCTCCCTATACGACTAATGCGCAATGTCCACCAGATGCATATGTGTTTTGCCCAATGTCTAGCCCGCATTTTCCATACTTGATGCACATGTGCTTAGCTAAAATGTGCACTTCTGTTTGTGCCAGCCCACTGTAAAGAAACGCACAGGAGTTGAAAGTATTGAACGCATGCGGAACACAGAACGCACCACAGCCTAGTGCCGCACCCAATGTAGCGTAATGGACTGCTCCATTGACAATCAATGACTACCGCCGAAACGCAGTTTGATGCATTTGGTGGACATGAGGCGTAATAAAAACGTGAAGACGCAGTTATTGCACCTTGCAGTGGTCACGTGTCCTTGCAGGCCACTTTATAGTTTACCGTCTATGTTTGCATACAGTGTAGCAGTGTAGACACTGCAGCTGTATTCTTCTTTGTAATTCATGTTCTCTTATACTGCATTATCCTTTAGATGTAATAGAAGCCTATTACATACAGTATATCATTTTAAGTCAGTATTGTGTTCACATCTGTGTGAAGCCTTATTTCCTTACATTAACACTGGATACTGTAGTAAGCTAAGCTGATTCAGCCTTTCTATTGAATGCATCTTACATTCATAATTGCATATTATTGTGTACTATAATCAGTGGTGTAGTGCTATTTTTGTAGTTGAGGGAGAGCAAAAAAAAGTAATTGAAGTCCTCATTTCCTCAACCAAAGTTTGTACCGACAGATGTAGCCTACCAATATAAAACATGCCTAAAAAGCACCCTCCAATTGCAATGTCTGCCTATGCCCACACATATTGTCTCAAGAACTTTTAATATCCTCAGTCACTAAGTTAGGCACACCTCCTTTCAAAATAAGCCATCATCACTGTCAATCACTTTTGACTGTTTTTACCCAAACTGCATGCCAATCATTTGATTGAATTCAATCAGTTTCATAGGAATGTGCAATTAAATGATCTTGAATTATGTTTTGATGTATGGGTTCATTGTCATTTGTAAGGGACTGGTCCAAATTCACATGACAATTGCTAGCTAGCTAGCCAGCTAGTTAGCTTTGTGAGAGTACTTGACACCTTTCATTGAAGGTTAGTGTTTTCCGGGATCCTTGGGATGTTCCTATGCTAACCCCTTACCATTTTAAATGTCAACTTCAATGGGGGGGGGTAGCAAGGACCGTTCACTGGGGCGAGACAATTATCAGAATTCAATGGCTACAGCCCTACAATCGCTGAAAACATAGCTAAATACCAATACATTGAAAATGTGTCCTTTGTCGTTGTTTTCCAGCTAGCTAGCATGAGGGAGCTCATTCTTCAGCGCCTTGGCAGATTTTTTTGCTGGAATCAGTGCAGTGTATGCTCCTTTCACTAGAGCAGTGTTAATCACTATTTTCAACTTTGGGTTGAAACAATCATTCAGAGGGCCGCACAGATTTTTGTTTTGTTGTACTTTTTCTTCCAAAATTATTAATTATCAATTGAGAGCAAATTCTGAGCAATAGAGCACATGCAATTGATTTGATGTTGTCACGTATACTCCCTCTCCGGCCTCTAGGTCATCAGGCTGCTGATTTTCCCGCACACCTGTCTCACCTGGACTCCATCACCTTGATTATCTTCCCTATATCTGTCACTCCCCTTGCTTCTCTCCTCAGGCGTTATTGACTCTGTTTTCATGTCGGTGCGTTGTTTGTATTTTGTGTTTATTTTATTTATTAAAAACACTCACTCCCTGAACTTGCTTCCCGACTCTCAGTGCACTCGTTACAGAATAACACCCAAGGGAAGCATCAGGGAGTGTTTTTTTGTATTTCATTTTTTGTGTCAGTAATGACGTCGTGTCCGGGAACTGCTACAGGCTCTCATGCCTCAGCCGGATCGCCGAGCTTTCATGCCTCAGCCGGATCGCCAGGCTCCCCTGCCTCAGCCAGCTCGTCAGGATTTCATGCCTCCGCCGGATCGCCAGGCTCCCCTGCCACAACCAATCTGTCAGGTTCCCGCACCCCAGCTGACTCGACAAGTTCCCGCGCCTCAGCTGGCGTGACAGGTTCTCGCACATCAGCAGGGGTGACTGGTCCGCTCCTGATCCCCGGGTTCGTCTGGAGCCGGGCGTCGGGGAAGGGGTACTGTCACGTATACTCCCTCTCCGGCCTCTAGGTCATCAGGCTGCTGATTATCCCACACACCTGTCACCATTGTCTCGCGCACCTGGGCCTCATGACACTCACCTGGACTCCATCACCTCCATCACCTCCTTGATTATCTTCCCTCACTCCCCTTGGTTCGCTCATCGGGTGTTATTGACTCTGTTTTCATGTTGGTCCGTTGTTTGTGTTTTGTGTTTATATTATTTATAAAAAGGGTATCTGCAGGTTCCATCAAGTTGAATGTAATACTTTTTTAATGCCACTTGAAATGCAATTTAATACTAATTTTGAGGCCAATGCTCATTCCGTGCGTCTCAGTATCTCAAATCCATATCAAATCAAATCTCTTGGTTGTAAAATAGACAGCTGAGAAATAAAAAATATACCTGCACAAACCTGAGAACATCCTCTCTTCAACTGTGTCAAGTATTATTACACAGGATAGCTGTGTTTTTCTTATAGCTACAGGAGCGCAGTGGGAAAAAGTGGCTTGCTCATTATCACTGCAGCATGCCCCAGTGAAACAGGCACATGGGCAGGGCAGACATATTTCATTATAGGAATTATGAAGATTCTGCACTATACTGTTTCACCCAATTTATTTTCTTCTTATTTTTCCCCCTATTTCGTGATATACGATTGGTAGTTACAGTCTTGTCCCATCACTGCAACTCCTATACGGACTCGGGAGATGCGAAGGTCGAGAGCCATGCATCCTCCAAAACACGACCCTGCCAAGATGCACTGCTTTTGACACATTGCTCGCTTAACCCGGAAGCCAGCCACACCAATGTGTCGGAATAAAAACCATACAACTGGCGACCGTGTCAGCGCGCATGTGCCCGGCCCGCCACAACAGTCGCTAGAGTGCGATTGGACAAGGAAATCCTGTCCGGATTAACCTTTCCCGAACGCGGACGATGCTGGGCCAATTGTGCGTCACCTCATGGGTCTACCGGTCGTGGCCGGCTGCAACACAGCCCGGGATCGAACCCGGATTTGTAGTCACGCCTCAAGAACTGCAGTGCCTTAGACTGCTGCGCCACTCGGGAGGCCCGACCAAATCATTTAATAGCTAAATAGTTAACTAGCTAGCTAACGAGTAAACTAACTACCCTAGCTACAAGCAATGTTTCGAATTGGCTATCTATTTTGTAGCCTACCTTACTCTCTGTGCACTATCATCTGGCAACAGCAGACTTGCAATGGCACATGCACACACAGAGTTGTAGGCTACATGTGGGAGCTCTCTAGCATCTTGAAAATGTGCCTCGGTAGGAGTAGGCTATGCCTTGATGTTCATTTTTTTCTCCAGATTTTGTCATGGTGGCAACAATTAAGCAGCTGCACAACATAGCGGAAACACTGTATTCATCTCCGGTCGCATTTTTTAAGACCATTGAAAACTGAATTTAAGACAAGACGGCCCGAGTCCATTACAAACCGTTTTGAGGACAGCCGATTTAACAAACCCCTCAAGGAGTTTTCTGTCTGTTGCTGTTCTTGTTAAGTTGGATTTGGCCTGCTCAAAGTGCGCTTTGAAGTTAGACCGAAAGAGCTCGCCACCCAGCATGGCCTCGGCCATAGCCTATAGTTCTTCATTCTTCTCCCCACCGCCGGAGAGAAGACAGGGAACAAACCACCATTTACCTAACTCTAGGCTGCTATACATATTTATTTGGTTTGTCATTCTATAATTTTAGTTGGAATTTGAGTGGTTATTTAATATATTTGATTTGTAATTTATCAGAATACTTTTCCAAAAATAGTTTTGCCACCTCTAAGTATTCTCAAAATGGAAAAAGTAAGGGAGTGCCGCTCCCCCACGCTCTACACCCCTGCCTATAATATATCTTCTACAGGTGTAGACAACTAAAAGACGTGATTGGATTGTGATTAGATGTTCCCGACCACGTCCGGAAGTAGTCAGACAGGCATTGTGAGATATCTTAGGCTGTGTTTATACAGGCAGCCAAATTGAAATTTTTTCACTAATTGGTCTTTTGACCAATCAGATTTGAAAAAGATCTGATGTTAAAAGATCTGATGTGATTGGTCAAAATACCAATTAGTGTAAAAAATATCAGAATTGGGCTGCCCGTATAAACGCAGGCTTACAAGAGTGGAAGAATACCTGACAAATAATTTGCATACAGGGAGGATATCTGGTCACAATGTGGACACAGTGGATGGATAAGAGACATTTTACTACCATGTGTAGATGCAACAGCTACAATCAGAATGTAGATCAGATCAGAACAAAGGACGCATGCTAGCTCTAGGTATAAAAAAAAGGCTTCTGTCACCTTGAGCTCTTCCAGGTCTGGCCGTTCCTTAGCGACCACGGCGGCTAGCAGCTGGTCCTCCAGCCCGTCTCTGGTAACCAGGAAGTTGATGAGCGTACACTGAGCCTGCATCTCAGGCTTGTAGTGAGGGTTGAAGTACTTAGTGTGCAGGATGAGACGGAAGCTAGGGCTGTACTCTACCTCCTTGTCTCCTATCCGGATGTACCTGCCAGACAGAATGAATGAGAGAGACTGAAGGACAATTTTTTTTTTCGTTGGACGGCAAAGAAATATAATACATTTTAGGTGTGGCCCTCCGGACCTCAGTGAAGACCAAATGTGGTCCTCAAGGAAAATTTGTTTGACATCCCTGCCCTATGTGGAGTCATCGTGTGTGTCTGAAATGGCACCGTATTCCCTAAGCAGTGGACTACTTTTGACTGGTCAAAATAATATATGTCGCATTACTACCAGGTAAAAAGTAGTGCACTAAATAGGGAATATGGGATGCAGACATTGTGAGGAGTCATAGTGGCCCAGGGAGGGGTGTCAGAGGGCTGTACGTGGTATATAGAGGTGATGATGTGGTGACTTACTTGCCCTTCTTGATGGTGTTCCTGCCCAGTAAAGGGTCCAGGACGGGTTCTACATTCTCACTGATGTTCTCTATCAACAGAGTGTCTCCGTTAGACACAGCGCTCTCGATGCTGTCCAGGTACCTGCACACACACACACACAGGATAGGTAGTATATCAATGCCTGGTCAACAAGACCACACACTGGCTACTTGATAATGGGATTTATATGTTTAAATTAATGAATAGAATATTCCACCCTAAAACCATATAATTGTATGAAATTGATTAGAATCATAAAATTATATTCTGATGATGTGTGTAGTTTTAGTCAGAATTAGGTTAAAACAATACCCTTATAGTGGAAAAATCCAGACTGTCTGAGCAAGGCGTAGCTCAGGATTTGAACTTGTATGGGGGGGGGGGTGGATTTAGGAGAACAGGGAGGATTTCTCAAAGTTTCCCTAATCCCGGGGGAATGGAACTGATAACTCACCTACTGTTCGTGTGTATGTATGTGTGTATGATATCTACTGTTTGTGTGGAAGTATGTGTGCCGCTATAAAATGGATGTCTTTGTATTGTGGACTTCAGAGCGCTCTTGTGAATAAACATTTGACTATTGTAGGCTGGGCCTCTGTCTGTTTTCATTTCAACCAGTATCTTACAAATTCTGGGTTGCAGACTGAGTAGTTAAGTTCAGTTTATGAACATTGAGAACATAATTCTCTTAACACTACTCTATCTGGACTGTGTGTGAGAAGGACTGACCCTTTCTGTCCCAGCCGGATGACTTTAAGGTTGTCTCCGTATTTCCTTTTGATCCACTTGATTCCCTGGAGCTGGGCATCCACGATGAGAGGCCAGCGCTCCGTGTTACACAGGATGGTGGCGTTTTCAATGGACATGCGGTCACTAGGCAAGCCCTGGTTGCTCCAGGCAGCGATGTCTGCGTCATCTGTCAGCAACATCAGGGGGTCCAGCCCCTCTGTGATCGGGATGGGGACCTGGGAGAGGGAGGGGTGGAACAGGAGATTACTACAGTATACTACATCTGCATCACTTTGCTGGTTAGCAAATGTTTAATTGATAACACACTCATGCAAGTCAATCTCCTTTCAGGTGATTAAGTCATGTTGAACTGATTTATCATTCATCTATTCATTCAGTGACCCGGGTCTGACTGTGATGTTTCCGTTACTGACGTATGGTTTGTGTGCTGAGCCAGGAGTGTGTGGTGTACCTTGAACTCTCTGAGGTAGTGTTAGGAGTGTGTGGTGTACCTTGAACTCTCTGAGGTCGTGTTAGGAGTGTGTGGTGTACCTTGAACTCTCTGAGGTAGTGTTAGGAGTGTGTGGTGTACCTTGAACTCTCTGAGGTCGTGTTAGGAGTGTGTGGTGTACCTTGAACTCTCTGAGGTAGTGTTAGGAGTGTGTGGTGTACCTTGAACTCTCTGAGGTAGTGTTAGGAGTGTGTGGTGTACCTTGAGCTCTCTGAGGTAGTGTTAGGAGTGTGTGTTGTGTGTGGTGTACCTTGAGCTCTTTGAGGTAGTGTTAGGAGTGTGTGGTGTACCTTGAACTCTCTGAGGTAGTGTTAGGAGTGTGTGGTGTACCTTGAACTCTCTGAGGTAGTGTTAGGAGTGTGTGGTGTACCTTGAACTCTCTGAGGTAGTGTTAGGAGTGTGTGGTGTACCTTGAGCTCTTTGAGGTAGTGTTAGGAGTGTGTGGTGTACCTTGAGCTCTTTGAGGTAGGGCAGCCAGTACTTGTCCATGAGTTCAATGCGGTACTTCTTGGTGAAGTAGCCCACGTAGGAGACGAAGGCAGAGATGAGCATGACGTCACCACTCAGAGTCTTCTCCTGGATCTTAAACTGGGCCACTGACTCTGACCAACGCACCTTCTCTGAGGCCAGACCTCCCACCAGCCTGCCAGAGAGAGAAACACAGTCACACCACGTGTCAATATGACAGTTATCAAAGATGGTAGACTAAATGTTATTAAATCAAATATATAATTTCAAATTCTAAAAATATAAAAATATCTCTATACTTAAACTGAATCAAATATTCAAAGATAGTTTGAATTTAAACCAGGAAGGCACAGGCAGTGAGTGTCATCCCATGTCTGTGGTTGTGTTTTGTTGTGCTGTGCTGTGCTATACTGTAGCTGCACGTCACCTGTTGGCCAGGGAGATGGTCTGATTGGTGGCGTCTGCTTCCTGTTGACACCTCAGCTTGTCCGATGTGGCCTTCTCAAACTCCGACGTCAGTTTGGCCAGGTTAGCATTCAGTTGCTAAATACAAGACAACAACATCCCTCTTTCATGAATAATAAGACCGGGAGGGTGAGAATAGAAAGACAGCAACAAGGCACATTTCTGTTTCACAATGGAATTATTCTATTCTACACTGTAAGTTAATGTCAACTTGAGTCAAATCAAGGAAACCAGCTGCAATATGATTTCTAGTTCACTCAACTTTGTGTAAGAAAAGTTCTGCTAACATACATTACATTTGTCAAAGTTGAGTAAACTAGAAATCGTATTGCAGCTGGTTGCCTTGATTTTTTAAAAAGTTGACTCAACTTTTGATTTCTAGTCCTCTCAACTTAACGATGCAAGGATATCATCAGCTGAATTATTTAAGCTCCATGGACCAATGTAGCGAATTCGATGGGTAGCCCCAGCCTTGTCCAGCGACTGTCAACCCAATACCTTAGCCATTACGCCAAGAGATCCGAAGTTGGATGAACTATAATAAATATTTTTACATTGCGGGTCTCAGCAAACTAAACTCTATTGTGGGATCAACTCAGCTGTTTGTGTTGTAGGATTTCATATTCAACTCACATTGAGCAAAGATCTAATAAAATACAATTGTATTTGTCACGTGCCGAATACAACAGGTGAAGACGACCTTACAGTGAAATGATTACTTACAAGCCCTTAACCAACAATGCAGTTAAGAAAAAATATGTGTTAAGAAAGTATTTAATAAATAAACTGAAGTAAACAAATACATTTTAAAAATGGAAAAATGGAAAAATAACAAATAATTAAAGAACAACAATAAAATAACAGTAATGAGGCTATATACAGGGGGTACCGATACAGAGTCAATGTGCGGGGGCACAGGTTAGTCGAGGTAATATGTACATGTAGGTAGAGATAAATTAACAGAGAGTAGCAGAAGCGTAAAAATGGAGGGGGGTAACCATTTAGTTAGCTGTTCAGGAGTCTTATGGCTTGGGGGTAGAAGCTGTTAAGCTGCCTTTTGGACCTAGACTTGGCGCTCCGGTACCACTTGCCATGCGGTAGCAGAGAGAACAGTCTATGACTAGGGTGGCTGGAGTCTTCGGCAATTTTTAGGGCCTTCCTCTGACACCGCCTGGTATAGAGGTCCTGGCTGGCAGGAAGCTTGGCCCCGGTGATGTACTGGGCCGTACGCAGTACCCTCTGTAGTGCCTTGCTGTCGAGGCTGAGCAGTTGCCATACCAGGCTGATTTGGACACCAAGGAACCTCTCAACCTGCTCCACTAAAGCCCTGTCGATGAGAATGGGGCCGTGCTCGGCCCTTACTTTTCCTGTAGTCCACAATCATCTCCTTTGTCTTGATCACGTTGAGGGAGAGGTTGTTATCCTGGCACCACACAGGCAGGTCTCTGACCTCCCTATAAGCTGTCTCATCGTTGTTGGTGATCAGGCCTACCACTGTTGTGTCGTCGGCAAACTTAAATGGTGTTGGAGTCATGCTTGGCCATGCAGTCATGGGTGAACAAGGAGTACAGGAGGGGACTGAGCATGCACCCCTGAGGGGCACCTGTGTTGAGGATCAGTGTGGCAGATGTGTTGTTACCTACCTTTACCACCTGGGGGCGGCCCGTCAGGAAGTCCAGGATCCAGTTGCAGAGGGAGGTGTTTAGTCCCAGGGTCCTTAGCTTAGTGATGAGCTTTGAGGGCACTATGGTGTTGAACGCAGAGCTGCAGTCAATTAATAGCATTCTCACGTAGGTGTTCCTTTTGTCCAGGTGGGAAAGGGCAGTGTGGAGTGCAATAGAGATTGCGTCATCTGTGGATCTGTTGGGGTGGTATTCAAATTGAAGTGGGTCTAGCGTTTCTGGGATTATGGTGTTGATGTGAGCCATGACCAGCTTTCAAAGCACTTCATGACTACAGACGTGAGTGCTACGGGTTGGTAAACATTTAGGCAGGTTACCTTGGTGTTCTTGGGCACAGGGACTGTGGTGGTCTGCTTGAAACATGTTGGTATTACAGACTCGGTCAGGGATAGGTTGAAAATGTCAGTGAAGACACTTGCCAGTTGGTCAGCGCATGCTCGGAGTACACGTCCTGGTAATCTGTCTGGCTCTGCAGCCTTGTGAATACTGACCTGTTGAAAGGTCTTACTTACACCGGCTACGTAGAGCGTGTTCACACAGTTGTCCAGAACAACTGGTGCTCTCATGCTTGCTTCAGTGTTGCTTGCCTTGAAGCGCGCATAGAAGTAATTTAGCTCGTCTGGTAGACTCGTGTCACTGGGCAGCTCACGGCTGTGCTTCCCTTTGTAGTCCGTAATAGTTTGCAAGCGCTGCCACATCCGATGAGTGTCGGAGCCGGTGTAGTAGTATTCAGTCTTAGCCCTGTGTTGACGCTTTGCCTGTTTGATGGTTCGTTTTGAGGGCATAGCGGGATTTCTTATAAGCGTGCGGGTTAGAGTCTCGCTCCTTGAAAGCGGCAGCTCAACCCTTTAGCTCAGTGAGGATTTTGCCTGTAATCCGTGGCTTCTTGTTGGGGTATGTAGATATGGTCCCTGTGGGGACGACATCATCGCTGCACTTATTGATGAAACCAGTGACTGATGCGGTGTACTTCTCAATGCCATCAGAAGAATCCCGGAACATATTCCAGTCTGTGCTAGCAAAACAGTCCTGTAGCTTAGCATCTGCGTCATCTGACCACTTCCGTATTGAGCCAATCACTGGTACTTCCTGCTTAAGTTTTTGCTTGTAAGCAGGAATCAGGAGGATAGAGTTATGGTCAGATTTTCCAAATGGAGGGCGAGGGAGTGCTTTGTACGCGTCTCTGTGTGTGGAGTAAAGGTGGTCTAGGTTTTTTTTCCTCTGGTTGCACATGTAACATGCTGGTAGAAATGAGGTAAGGCGGGTTTAAGTTTCCCTGCATTAAAGTCCCCGGCCACTAGGAGCGCCGCCTCTGGATGAGCATTTTCTTATTTACTTATGGCCTTATACAGCTCGTTGAGTGCAGTCTTAGTGCCAGCATTGGTTTATGGTGGTAAATAGACAGCTACGAAAAATATAGTTGAAAACTCCCTTGGTAAATAGTGTGGTCTACAGCTTATCATGAGATACTCTACTTCAGGTGAATAAAACCTCAAGACTTCATTCATTTTAGATTTCATGCACCAGCTGTTATTGACAAACAGACACAGACTGCCACCCCTTGTCTTACCGGAGGCAGCTGTTCTATCTTGCCAATGCACGGAAAACCCAGCCAGCTCTATGTTATCCATGTCGTCATTCAGCCACGACTCGGTGAAACATATTACAGTTTTTAAAGGCCCATTGGTAGGATAGTCTTGATTGGAGCTCATCCAGTTTATTATCCAATGATTGCTCGTTGGTTAATAGGACTGATGGTAGAGACGGGTTACCCAATCGCCGTCGGATTCTTACAAGGCACCCCGACCTACGACCCCCCATCTCTTCTTCATGCGAATGATGGGGATTTGGGCCTTGTTCGGTGTCTGGAGTAAATCCTTTGCTTTTGACTCGTTAAATAGAAAATCTTCATCCAGTACAAGGTGAGTAATCGCTGTTCTGATATCCAGAAGCTTTTTTCGGTCATAAGAGATGGTGTCAGAAACAGTATATACAAAATAAGTTACAAATAACGTGAAAAAAGACACACAATAGCATGATTGGTTAGGAGCCCGTAAAATGGCAGCCATCTCCCCCGGAGCCATTAATCATTGGGTTAGTGGAGTATTCCATGTCATCTCAACAATTTCCCAATTTGAAGTCTAGCCAACTTGAATATTTAAGCTACATGGACTTTTATAAGTAGATTTTTGTATTTTTACACTGTGTTCTGTTATGTAGTAGGTTGATCAGTGTTAGAACACAGTTAAGCAACAAACTCTACCAGGATACACTTCCACACTCCATCCCCCAGGTGGCAGCACCAACCATGTCCAAGTGCTGTGCTTAGAAGGAAGCCTTGAAAAGCACACCAGGTGCTGCCAATTAAGGTGATTGTCAGTAAGATGCCTTTTTGTATTTTTTCCTTTTTGTACACATTTATTTAGTCACCATACGAACAAATAATAATCCACTTGGACTGGCCAACCACTAGGTCAAGAGGTAGCTGGCCCTAAAGAGCAACTCCGCCACTTTTCAACCTCATATTCATTATCGCCAGCACCAAACCAGTGTTTATGTATGTGAAAATGGTGCATTTCTACGTATTGTAGAAAAGTTATTCCCAATGAGATCAAAATATTAAAAAAGTTAAGTGATTTTCAAACACTATGAGATTCGCAGTGATGTGTGGAGCAAGAAAATACCCTCCCTCTGGCTAAAAACTAAAGTACGAAAATCACTGTTTTTCATACTTTTAATCCTACGCTGTGATACCAGAGAATACTTTTTTGGAACTTTTCTTCCTATCTTTTTAACCACAGACCATAGAAACGTGCCGTTTTCACATATTTGACCTGACCTGTTTCAGAATGCTGGTTGCATGACGGACGTCACTTCTTCACAGGAAAGGCATTTGAAAGTAAAAACGTGAACTTTGCCTTAATAACAAACTTGTACACTACCGTTCAAAAGTTTGGGGTCACTTAAAAATGTCCTTGTTTTTGAAAGAAAAGCACATTTTTTGTCAATTAAAATGACATCAAATTGATCAGAAATACAGTGTAGACATTGTTAATGTTGTAAATGACTATTGTAGCTAGAAACGGCTGATTAAAAAGTTCTTTAGACTAGTTGAGTATCTGGAGCATCAGCATTTGTGGGTTTGATTACAGGCTCAATATGGCCAGAAACAAAGAACTTTCTTCTGAAACTCGTCAGTCTATTCTTGTTCTGAGAAATGAAGGCTATTCCATGCGAGAAATTGCCAAGAAACTGAAGATCTCGTACAACGCTGTGTACTACTCCCTTCACAGAACAGCGCAAACTAGCTCTAACCAGAATAGAAAGAGGGGTGGGAGGCCCCGGTGCACAACTGAGCAAGAGGACAAGTACATTAGAGTGTCTAGTTTGAGAAACAGACGCCTCACAAGTCCTCAACTGGCAGCTTCATTAAATAGTACACGCAAAACACCAGTCTCAATGTCAACAGTGAAGAGGCGACTCCGGGATGCTGGCCTTCTAGGCAGAGTTGCAAAGAAAAATCCATATCTCAGACTGGCCAATAAAAAGACAAGATTAAGATGGGCAAAAGAACACAGACACTGGACAGAGGAAGATTGGGAAAAAGTGTTATGGTCAGACGAATCTAAGTTTGAGGTGTTCGGATCACAAAGAACATTATTTGTGAGACGCAGAAAAAATGAAAAGATGCTGGAGGAGTGCTTGACGCCATCTGTCAAGCATGGTGGAGGCAATGTGATGGTCTGGGGGTGCTTTGGTGGTGGTAAAGGGAGAGATTTGTACAGGGTAAAAGGGATCTTGAAGAAGGAAGGCTAACACTCCATTTTGCAACGCCATGCCATACCCTGTGGACAGCGCTTAATTGGAGCCAATTTCCTCCTACAACAGGACAATGACCCAAAGCACAGCTCCAAACTATGCAAGAACTATTTATGGAAGAAGCAGTCAGCTGGTATTCTATCAATAATGGAGTGGCCAGCACAGTCACCGGATCTCAACCCTACTGAGCTATTGTGGGAGCGGCTTGACCGTGTGGTACGTAAAAAGTGCCCATCAAGTCAATCCAACTTGTGGGAGCTGCTTCAGGAAGCATAGGGTGAAATCTCTTCAGATTACCTCAACAAACTGACAACTAGAATGCCAAAGGTCTGCAGACGATTCTTTGACGAAAGCAAAGTTTGAAGGACACAATTATTATTTCAATTAAAAATCATTATTTATAACCTTGTCAAAGTCTTGACCATATTTTCTATTCCTTTTGCAACTAATTTCATGTATGTTTTCATGGAAAACAAGGACATTTCTAAGTGACCCCAGACCTTTGACCCTAGTGTATGTCATCTGTAAATACAAATCAAATATTTAAATTACGAGGCTAATTGATTTAGACACAGAAAAAGTCAGAAACCTTCCTGCTAGCCATGATTGTCTGAGATAATGGCTGGGCTGGACATGCCGAGATACATTCTGATTGGTCTTCCATGTTGCAGGCTTCTGTCTATAATATGAGCTGCTCCGATAATCCTTGCTACCGCAGGTTTAAAAAAAAAAAGATATAGCCACGGAGAACTGCAAAAGTGTTTCTACTTCCCTCAACAACATTGCTGCCCTGAAGTTATCAGGTGCTATCGACAAACATCACTGGAAAGAAGTTGTGATGGACTACTTTCTGGTGACCGTGCCATGCTGACTCTGAAAATGAAAATGAATCAGACAATGAGGAAATCCCTGATGGGGAATAAATGTAGATCAACAGTGCTGTTGTCACGGAAGAAGTTTAATTATTTTTTAAATCAGTGGAATGCCCAGTGGAAGCTGAGTATGAGAAGGAGAAAATTATGACTTTTGATTGCAAATAAGGAGGGAGTCGAAAAAAGAACACAGAAGGCTGTTGTATAAAACACCTGTCTCCGGATAAAATTTTCAAACTAAGGGGATTACAGAGTATTTTGTGTAGATCGTTGACAAAAAATTACAATTAAATACATTTTAATCCCACTTTGTAAGACAACAGAATGTGTAAAAAGTCAAGGGGTGTGAATAATTTCTGGAGGCACTGCAGCTAGCTAACGTTAGCTGGCTGGCTCGCTAGCTACATGTATGATCTGTGTAGTAATATTATTCATATCTCAGAAAGCTGTTTGCATTGTTAGTTATAGCCTACTGTTAGCTAGCTAGCTAACATTGAACCTAGTTGGTTAGCTTTAGCTACCGGGAGATTCATGCTACATCATTTCATGCATGTTGGCTAGCTATGAAAATCAGTTTATATTGCTACTGTATGGGTTGGGATTATGGTTAATTGTTTAGCTAGCTAGCTACATGTCTAAACAAAAGACTCCACTTCACCAGATGATTACATGACCCATCAATTTAGTCAGGTGTGTCTGGGGGTGATTACAGCTATCTATTGTATTTCATGAACATGTGAACAGATATAAACATTTTAGAGACCCATCCACTTAGCTAGATGTAGCTGGGGGGGTGGTTATATAATCTCTTTCACATGACACATCAATTTAGTGTGTCTGGGTAAGCCTCATCTAATAATGATAAAATATTTGTATCTCGATTTTGTCTTTCAGCATCAGCAGAACACGCCTGACTCTCCTCCACCAGTCATACAATAAGAATGGTCTAATGCCTCCAATCAAAAAGAGTTCCGGCCCTAGCAAGCACAGGTTACACCTGAAGCATGAGAATTTGCAGCGAGTTGTGAACTTCAACAACTATGCAGAGGATAATGCAATAGTATTACCAGGACGCCACCCAGAACACAAAAACGTTGGTGCAAAGCTGCTGCCATCTCATGTGACAAAAGCAGCGGTGAGTCTCCACCACGAATCCATGACAACACTTGGTATGTAAAGCAAAAAAAACATCTTTTGATTATTTAATTACCACTAACATGATTAGTATTACTTTTATTGCTTTTACAGTCTTTATAAAGTGTCTTTTTACCTGGAGTTTTTCCTTATTGTAGGCAACTACTTTCACTACTTTTAGTCTTGAAATCTTTGGTTGTTTACTACACTACCTCACATGTGAATCCTTAAAGAGATGGATGGGGCTGAGGCTTAAGAGGGTGTGAACAATGCTGAACAGGTGTGAACAAAAACAAAATACTGATTTTCCACCATAATTTGCAAATAAATTCATTAAAAATCCTACAATGTGATTTTCTGGATTTTTCCCCCCAATTTTGTCTGTCATAGTTGAAGTGTACCTATGATGAAAATTACAGGCCTCTCTCATCTTTTTAAGTGGGAGAACTTGCACAATTGGTGGCTGACTAAATACTTTTTTGCCCCACTGTATAAGTGAATTTGCCAAATACTTTTGGTCCGCTAAAATGGGTGGATTATGTCCAAAAAGTGCTGTAATTTCTAAACAGGTCACCTGATATCGATGAAAATACCCTCAAATTAAAACTGACAGTCTGCACTCTAACCTTTTAGTCATTGTATCATTTCAAATCCAAAGTGCTGGAGTAAAGAGTCCCCCCAAAAATGTCACTGTCCCAATACTTTTGAAGCTCACTGTAGATGCACATCTTAAATCAGCTTACAGACCAGTTAACTAGGCCTAAAACCCCTAGATTTAGCGAGTGCAACTATATTAGAAGGCTAGTTAATCGGTTTTGTAACAATTCTATTGTATTCTCTCACATTGATCTTGGTCTTGATGATGGAGAGTTTGTCCAAGGCAGCGGCCAGCTCAGCATTGGCCTGGGCCAGAGTCTGGCGTTTGGGCTCCACATCACAGTACACCTCGTAGAACATCACAATGTTGATGCACCACGAACACAGACCTGCAGCAGCAAGTGACTTAGAACGGATGTATTCTGGCTCGAATGTGGGGTCGTTCTTAAACGGTCTGCACAAGGAATAAAAAGAAGATACACACAAAATCTATCATCAACAAGATATAAAAGAAAATAAAGGGGAAAGGGACTCAAATCTTCAGAGAAATAAGGATTTCCTGATGAATCAGCCAAAGTGTTTGGATGTCAGCTAGGTTTGTGTTTCTCACTGGAAGGCCTTAATGCAGGTGTCAGGGATGTTCTCCTTGTTGTAGTTGATCAGGGCATCCAGGAAGGCGTCCACCTTGGCCATGGTGTTCTTGGCAGCCTTCCAGCTCTTGTCTTTGGGCACCTTCCCTCCGGGGGCCATCAGGATCATCACAGCACCCATCACGTTCACCACTGCCTCCGGAGGTGAGCCAAACGACTTCAACTCTGTTAGGTTGTTCTGCAGTACAGGGGGAACAGACAGGTTATATGACACACAGAGTCACTTAACAACACATACATACACTCTTCGGCAATTACGGCTCACTACAGTAGTTTCAATGCTCGATTCCTACTAATCTTGTTAACTATCCTAGAATGTGTTGAAAGCTCTATACATACTTACACACAAACACACATCATCTATCCTCGTGGGGCCCTAAAATTTATTTTCATTCAAATTCCCTAAACCTAACTATAACCACTAACCCTTTACCTCAACTCTAATTCTAACACTAATTCTAACCCAAACCCCTAAACTTAAAATAGCCTTTGTCCTCATGGGGACTTGGGAAATATTCCCTCCAGGGATAATTTTCCTTGTTTTATCCTTGTGGAGACATTTGGGAATTTAAGGAACCAACCACCACCCCTCCCCTACACACATCCAGACCTTGTTGAGAGTGTTGAGAGCCTCCTGGGCAGCCAACAGGGCAGGTTCTGCTTTTGCCAAGTCCTCTTCACAAGACCTCTGTTTCTCTCCCACATTCTTGGCGATTACTTGCACTTTGAGCTCCTCATCGTTGGCTATGACCTTCTCCTTGGACACTTTCTCTGTTTCCACACCGACCACCTCGATGAGCTTGTCAGCATCCTCGTTCTTCTGCTTGAGCTCCACCTCCTGCACGGCCAGCTTGGCCTTCAGATCATCCACCTGGTGGAGGGAACCCACACATCAGAAACAGAACACAATGACACACACATCAGAGACAGAAAACAACGCTGTGCAACTCTTCATCATTGGTGTAAAGGAGAATGTGTTCTTAGTCAACTTCATTGGTAAATTAAAGTTTGGTGGGTTATGAATGTCTCAATGCCTAATACAGTAATGACTAGTGGTGGGCACCAATATCGATAATTCTATGATATCGATTGCGTTTGATATCGATATGACGTAGGCACGTTATGATATCATTTAATACTTATTTTACCCGCATATGTATTCACCCCCTTTGCTATGAAGCCCCTAAATAAGATCTGGTGCAACCAATTACCTTCAGAAGTCACATAATTAGTTAAATAAAGTCCACCTGTGTGCAATCTAAGTGTCACATAATATGTCACATGATCTCAGTATATATACACCTGTTCTGACAAAAAGACCAAAGATAACCCTGAAGGAGCTGCAAAGCATACAGTGGAGATTGGCGTATCTGTCCATAGGACCACTTTAAGCCGTTCACTCCACAGAGCTGGGCTTTACGGAAGAGTGTCCAGAAAAAAATAAGCAAACATGTTTGGTGTTCGTCAAAAGGCATGTGGGACAATACAGTTGAAGTCGGAAGTTTACATACACCTTAGCCAAATACATTTAAACTCAGTTTTTCACAATTCCTGACATTTAATCCTAGTAAAGAATTCCCTGTCTTAGGTCATTTAGGATCACCACATTATTTTAAGAATGTGAAATGTCAGAATAATAGTAGAGAATTATTTATTTCAACTTTTATTTCTTTCGTCACATTCCCAGTGGGTCAGAAGTTTACATACACTCAATTAGTATTTGGTAGCATTGCCTTTAAATTGTTAAACTTGGGTCAAACGTTTCGGGTAGCCTTCCACAAACTTCCCACCATAAGTTGGGTGAATTTTGGCCCATTCCTCCTGACAGAGCTGGTTTAACTGAGTCAGTTTTGTAGGCCTCCTTGCTTCCACACGCTTTTTCAGTTCTGCCCACACATTTTCTATAGTATTGAGGTCAGGGCTTTCTGATGGCCACTCCAATACCTTGACTTTGTTGTCCTTAAGCCATTTTGCCTCAACTTTGGAAGTATGCTTGGGGTCATTGTCCATTTGGAAGACTCGTTTGCGACCAAGCTTTAACTTCCTGACATCATGCTGCCACCCCCGTGCTTCACAGTTGGGATGGTGTTCTTCGGCTTGCAAGCCTCCCCCTTTTTCCTCCAAACATAACGATGGCCATCATGGCCAAACAGTTCTATTTTTGTTTCATCAGACAAGAGGACATTTCTCCAAAAAGAACAATCTTTGTCCCCATGTGCAGTTGTAAACCGTAGTCTGGCTTTTTTGGCAGTTTTGGAGCAGTGGCTTCTTCCTTGCTGAGCGGCCTTTAAGGTTATGTTGATTATAGGACTCGTTTTAAATCATACTCCATTGAACAGTTTGAACGACAGTTGAAATGTGCCAGCATAACAACATCCACGGTCATAAGCAATGTTGACCCTCATCAATTACGTTAGATAAACTAAAGTTAGCTAGCTAGCTAGGTTTGCTGAAAACCATATTTTTTATTGCTAACTAAATAATTGTTCTGTTTGCCAACTTAGTTAGTCAGCTAGTCTAGCTAGTTAAGTTAGCTAAACAACTACAGGTAGCCATAAATATGACTAAACATAGAATAGGTTTTACAATCTGAGATCTGTGTAACATCAAAAATAATTTGGCTAGCCAGCTAATTTGGCTAAGCTGGAACACTGGCACGAGCCTATTGCAAATTAATGGAATCAAATGTTCGCAGAGCCTGTTTTATCTGGAGTGACGCTTAGAATTCCATTTTGCCTAAATGGCACCAAAAAATGTATCCCTTTTTATTTTACCACTACAATCTGTTCTTAGGACGAAACTGAAAAACAACAACTTGTGTAGAAAGTAAACATTTTGATGGTGCCAAGTGTGCTTATGTCTGCTTAATGAGGAAGTAGGTCAAAAAAATTCTACTTTTGACTATTTCTGGTCTAGCGATCGATGACAGCAGAGTACGCTGCCCAACCTTATGTAAATAAGAAAAATACAGTTTACTTAACCAAAGTTAGTTCACTACATCCAAACTAATTTGTGATATATGATCATATCTAAACCTGAAATGTCATCGACTGCAAATTGCACTCTGGAGTCAGATGTTAAGATAATGTGTAATTTTGACTATTAATAACAAAAACAATGTTGTAATTGAGAATTAGGCAGGTCTGATGCCGAAAAATGAATCAAATTATTGCCTACTTCACCCATATTTTATTTTGGCAAAGAAAGTATTGTGTAGTTCCAGTAGTTAGCTACACCTCTGGCAAAAAAGTAATTAACTACTGAAAACACTACCAAGATTTGAATATAATTAAACTACCACCAAGCTACTGAAAAATGTAGTTAAATTACTAGTTGAACTACATTTCTGATAAAAATAATAATATTACCAAATGTCCCAACTGCTTGCCGTAGTTTTGAAGTAATCACGAAAAAACAGGCCTTATTTTAGGGCATTTTTCACCCTGCCAGCTCCTATTTGCTCTATTGAGCACCGTGGCACCAACTCGCCTTCCGAATGTTCTATTCCCAGCTTATTGTTCTACGTCACAATACCTGCTTTGCTACTGTTGGCAATGAGACCTGCCCACGTTGCTGGCAGTTAAAATGTAAACAACAAAACATTACTCATGGAACTCTGAGGTCGTCCCATTGTTTACTATAGGGAAATATAGGTATGTATGTCTATTTAATATCTCGCAATGTGTATATTTAGATTTCTTCAAATTGGACACCATTTTAAACATGAGAATCTCCTCTTTCGAATTAGGGATAGGCGTCCCGTTAACGGGACAGTTGTAAATCATGCAGCGCCTTGTGTCACGATAGCAGATTTTAGAGAAACAACAAATGTCGGTACATATAAGTGTCTTATATCGGCTGAAAGCTTAAATTCTTGTTAATATAACTGCACTGTCCAATTTACAGTAGCTATTACTGTGAAAAAATGCCATGCTATTGTTTGAGGAGAGCTCCTAACAACAAAACACGTTTTTCACCGTGATAGGTTTGATTAAATACACCCCTGAAGGTGAAATGTGTACTTACATTCTGAAATCTTGCTCTGATTTATCATCCAAAGGGTCCCAGAGATAACATAAAGTGTTGTTTTGTTAGATAAGGTCCATATAGCATGAACGATAGATTTTGTATTTCCACTCGTTCAATTTGTAAAGAAAGGAATCTGTGAAAATCTAACCCTAAATGTTGTTTCAATCAGTCAAATCACGTTCGTATGTATTCCTCAGAGATCCTAGAACGTAACCAGACTTCACTATATCATTAGGGATGTAGTATATCCTATAGGACACCAAATTTGGTCAGAGAGCAACGACTTCATGGCACGCCAATGACGTGGCGGTCTTCATTTGATCAACTGTATCTTTGTCAAATAAGCACCAATCGGGGTCAAACAAAGCTATCTAGATAGCCAATGAACTGGGCTTTACGTCAATGTCGGGAAACCCTGTGTCTGTCGCAAAATGTAGCTGCTAATCTTGTGCGACAGCATGCCTTTTCGACATAAATTCTAAGAATATGGAGAGATATGAAGTTATGAAAACTGGGTGTTTTGCAAATGTTGAACTTATAATATGGCTACTAATACCGTAAAAGCTAAATCAAAGTCCAAGTATACAGATTTGACGATATTCTTGCAGAAAAATGTGAATGTCTAAATCACGATTTGCCCAAATGTACCTTTGCACATACACTGCTGCCATCGTGTGGACACCATCTGAATTACAACCAGAGTGATGGCTAGATTTGTGGCCTTTCTGTTGCATTTCGAAGATGGTGGTAGGGGGGAAAAAACAATAGTTTTTTTCTTTGTATTTTCTTCTACCAGATTTATTGTGTTATATTCTCCTACATTCAATTCAAATTTCCACAAACTTCAAAGTGTTTCCTTTCAAATGGTACCAAGAATATGCATATCCTTGCTTCAGGGCCTGAGCTACAGGCAGTTAGATTTGGGTATGTCCTTTTTAGGGGTAGCTTTAGTGTAGTGTCACTTCTTTCAGTGTGAAGTACAGTATATGATACACTACATGACCAAAAGTATGTGGACACCTGCTTGTCGAACATCTCATTCCAAAATCATGGGCATTAATATGGAGTTGATCCCCCTTTTGCTGCTATAACGGCCTCCACTCTTCTGGGAAGGCTGTCGACTAGATGTTGGAACATTGCTGCGAAGGACTTGCTTCAAATCAGCCATAAGAGTCGGGCACTGATGTTGGGCAGGCCAGTCAAGTTATTCCACACCAATCTCGACAAACCATTTCTGTATGGACCTCGCAAACTGTTGCCTCAAAGTTGGAAGCACAGAATCATCTAGAATGTCATTGTATGCTGTTAAGATTTCCCTTCCACTGGAACTAAGGGGCCTAGCCCGGACCATGAAAAACAGCCCCAGACCGTTATTCCTCCTCCACCAAACTTTACAGTTGTCACTATGCATTAGGGCAGGTAGCGTTTTCCTGGCATCCGCCAAACCCGGATTCATCCGTCGGACTGCCAGATAGTGAAGTGTGATTCATCACTACAGAGAACGTGTTTCCACTGCTCCAGAGTCCAAAGCAGTGGGTTTTACATGACTCCAGCTGACGCTTGGTATTGCGCATGGTGATCTTAGGCTTGTGTGCGGCTGCTCGGCCATGGAAACCCATTTCATGATATTCCCGACTAACAGTTTATTGTGCTGATGTTGCTTCCAGAGGCAGTTTGGAACTCAGTAGTGAGTGTTGTATTGCAACCGAGGACAGACAATGTTTACACGCTACGCAATTCAGCATTCGGCGGTCCCGTTCTGTGAGCTTGTGTGGCCTACCACTTCGCGGCTGAGCCGTTGTTGCTCCTAGACGTTTCCACTTCACAATAACAGCACTTACAGTTGACAGGGGCAGCTCTAGCAGGGCACACATTTGACGAACTGACTTGTTGGAAAGGTGGCATCCTATGACGGTGCCACGTTGAAAGTCACTGAGCTCTTCATTAAGGCCATTCTACTGCCAATGTTTGTCTATGGAGATTGCATGGCAATGTGCTCGATTTTATACAGTACACCTGTCAGCAACGAGCGTGGCTGAAATAGCTGAATCCACTAATTTGAATGAGTGCGTTCCCAACACAGTCGGACAGAGATGGAACGGGCACAAATTATATAGAAATCTTAAAATGAAGATATGATATTGATACAGTATGAAATGTAATAGCCTGTTTGTGTTACATTTAGTGCCGGTGGATAACTAACTCCCAGACAGTGTGTGTGGTGGTATACTGTATATCTGACCTGAGCGGAGGTGTTCTCCAGTTTGGTTAATCCGTTCTCCAGGCGCTCCATCTTGGACAGCAGCTCGCTCCTCTTGACGGCCAGGAGGTTCTGGTAGAGTTTGATCTGCTCCAGGAAGGTCTTCGGCGTGGTGTAGTTGTAGCGACGGTCTGACAGCAGGTAGGACTTGGACATCTCATTCACTGTCTTATGGACGAAGGCCATGAACTGGCTCAGAGAGTCCTTCACCTCGGGCTTGGGGGGGGGGGGGGAGAAAATCAGACACACAGGAATACAGTAAAAGCTAAATGAGAGGTCTACATGGAGGCAACTCAGGGAAGGGGCTAGGGATTGTTTTGGAACGGGGTCGAGGGGTGTAACGTGTCTTCCTCACCATGATGCCGTCTGTCTCGGAGAGGAAGCGAGCACTGACAGACACCAGTGCCTCCTCTGGCCACTCGTGGAACCAGTCGATGGAGGTGCAGTTGACCACGGCAGGGAACTTCCTGGCTCGCACCCTCAGAGTGGATCCCACCGGAGAGAAACACAGGATCACCTACAGGACGACACACATGCGCACACACACTTTACCCAGCTAGCATATTTGGTTCCATGGAAGTTGTGGGAATGTATGTTTTTGGTTTCACATTGGTTGTGGCAACGAAGCCATACGTTTCCTGACCGGTAAAACTAAACGTTTTTTAAATGTTCTGAGAACAGAAGTGAAAATGTAGCCTGTTCTGGGAATGTTAATTTTTAGGTTTTAGGGAGGTTCTGAGAACGTTTTACTCTGGTTCCCTGAAAGTTTGCCTGGGAGGTTTTATTAACGCTCTGAGAACGGAAATTATTTGAAGGTAATTAAATAACATTGTGCGAACATTCTCAAAATGTTGTGAAAGTTATGGTTATTATTGAACATTTTCTTAACACTAAAGAATGGAATCTAAAGGTTATTTGTAGGTTTTTAACTAACTTCCTTAAACCTTTCACTTAATGTTTCAATAAGACTTTTAATACCTCATCACTATCCCTAACTATTTTGGGGAAACTTTTTTGAACTCCAAACACAGATAGGACACATGGAAATGTATTTGCTCATGCATTAATCATGCATTTTTTTATTGGGACACGGCATCAGTGAAAATCCAAAATCCTATGATCTTCTGTCATCTATCCATGGATCTAGTGAAATCGAATTTTATTAGTCACATACACATATTTAGCAGATGTTATTGTGAGTGTAGCGAAATACTTGTGTTCCTAGCTCCAACAGTGCAGTAGGATCTAACAATTCACAACAATACACACAAATCTAAAAGTAAAATAATGGAATTAAGAAATATATAAATAATAGGATGAGCAATGTCTGAGTGGCATTGTGTCACGTTCCTGACCTATTTCTGTTAGTTTGTTGTATGTGTTAGTTGGTCAGGACGTGAGTTTGGGTGGGCATTCTATGTTTTCTGTTTCTATGTTGGTTTAAGGGTTGCCTGGTATGGCTCTTAATTAGAGGCAGGTGTTTGGCGTTCCTCTAATTGAGAGTCATATTTAGGTAGGTTGTTTCACAGTGTTCCTTGTGGGTGGTTGTCTCCTGTGTCAGTGTTTGTCGCACCATACAGGACTGTTCGGTTTGTTTTTGTACATCGTCATTTTGTGTAGTCTATTTTCCCTGTTCGTGCGTTCTTCGTGTTTAATGTAAGTTCGTCGTCCAGGTCTGTCTACTCCGTTTGTTGTTTTGTTAGTTTATAGTGAAGTTCGTGTTTTCTTTAAATAAATTATGTATTCACAACCTGCTGCGCCTTGGTTCAATCACTACTCCTCCTCTTCGGTTGTAGAGGAGGAGGAGAACCGTTACACATTGACTAAAATACAGTAGAATACAGTATATATCAAATTTGTAAAACAGTATGTAAACATTATTAAAGTGATTAGTGTTCCATTTAAAGTGACCAGTGATTCCATGTTTATGTACATAGGGCAGCAGCCTCTAACATGCAGGGTTGAGTAACCGGGTAGTGACAGTGACTTAAGTTCAGGGCAGGGTACTGGGTGGAGGCCAGCTAGTGATGGCTATTTAACAGTCTGATGGGCTTGAGATAGAAGCTGTTTTTCAGTTTTGGTCCCAGCTTTGATGCACCTGTACTGACCTCCCCTTCTGGATGGTAGCGGGGTGAACAGGCAGTGACTCAGGTGGTTGATGTCCTTGATGACCTTTTTGGCCTTCCTGTGACGGGTGCTGTACAGTAGGTGTCCTGGAGGGCAGGCAGTGTGCCCCCGGTGATGCGTTGGGTAGACCGCACCAGTAGGGCTGTGGCGGTCACGAAATTTTGTCAGCCGGTGATTGTCAAGCAAATAATTGTCGGTCTCACTGTAATTCACCATTAATTAACATAAACTAATATAGCATCTCTTTGCTTCCACACATCCACTGATGCTGACCTTTGGAACAACTACATTTTAAAAAGTCTAATAAATCCATATAATATAGCCTTCACCTTCACAATAAATCCATTATTTATTTTAGACAGGTCTAAAGAAGCATGATATGAAGAAAATGTAGTCTATTTCAGAAGAACAGAATAGCATACTCTGAGTTGTCCTTATGTTAGGTCCTCATCTAGCTATGCCAAATGGCTGTGGGCTACACTAGTTCATTTAGCAGACAAGATTTGCTTAGAATTCCATTATTATTTTATAGTTAAATGCCTCCTGGAACGTATACAGTGTTCCCCGCCGAGTTCCTTGAATTCCTATCGCACCTTGTAGTCATTGCATGTAATATAAAAAAGCAATATTCACATGGAGAAGTCCACAGACCCATTCCAAAAGGCTATCGGAGCCATCATCGACTCAGTGGGTTTTGTCTAACATGTCTCCAGACCTATGCATTGCTACAATCATACCCTGGATCTAGTTTTGTCCCGTGGAATAGATATTGTGGATCTTTATTACGTTTGCAAGTCTTTACTGAAGACTCATTTCTTCAGTAGGTCCTATGATTGCGTGTAGTCTGGCCCAGGGGTGCGAAGATGAATGACAAGGCACTGGTGTGACAAACCACCCTTGGTGTCTCTCCCTGGCCGGCTCCCCTCTCTCCACTGGGATTCTCTGCCCCTAACCCTATTACAGGAGCTGAGTCACTGGCTTGCTGGTGCTCTCCTATTCTGTCCCTAGGAGGGGTGCATCACGTCATACAAGGCTTTTTTTCTCTCAATATACTTAACTTCAGTGGGTTGAGTCACTGATCTTCCAGTCTGGTTTTGCGCCCCCTCGGGCTCGTGTGGTGGGGGAGATCTTCGTGGGCTATACTCCGTCTTGTCTCAGGGTAGTAAGTCACCACTATTTATGCTGCAATAGTCTACGTGCCGGGGGGCTAGGGTCAGTCTGTCCTATCTGGTGTAATTCTCCTGTCTTATCTGGTGTCCTGTGTGATCTTAAGTATGCTCCCTCTAACTCTCCCCTCCCGGGAAGACCTGAGCCCTAGGACCATGCCTCATGACTACCTGGCCTGATGACTCCTGGCTGTCCCCGTACCCAGTCTATCATGCTGCTGCTCCAGTTTCTGCTGTTCGGCCTGCGGCTATGGAATCCTGACCTGTTCACCGAACACACTACCTTGTCCCGGACCTGCTGTTTCGACCCTCTGTCGATCGACCTCTGAATGCTTGGCATTAAAAAGCCAACTGACATTTACTTCTGAGGTGCTGACCTGTTGCACCCTCTATAACCACTGTGATTATTATTTGACACTGCTGGTCATCTATGAACGTTTGAACATCTTAAAGAATGAGCTGGCCATAATGGCCATGTACTCTTATAATCTCCACCGGGCACAGCCAGAAGAGGCCTGGTTACCCCTCAGGGCCTGGTTCCTCTCTAGGTTTCTTCCTAGATTCCTGATTTTCTAAAGAGTTTTTCCTAGCCACTGTGCTTCTACATCTGCATTCCTTCTCTTTGGGATTCTGTATAAACACATTGTGACATCTGCTGATGTAAAAAGGGCTTTATAAATACATTTCATTGATTGACAACCACGCTTTAACCAAGCTCTAAGAAACATATGGTTCTCAGAACGTTATATGCTAGCTGGGTGACCCCTCTGTAATGCTGCTGAACATACAGACCAAAACCCTCAACAACCCCCAATGACAAGCCAGACTGGCCACACTGAGTATCACCTTGAGCTGTTTGCGTACTCTGTCGATGAAGAACTTCCAGCAGTTTTCGCGTGAGTCTGGCAGGCCCACAGCCTTGACCTCGTTCCTCATGGCAACAATGATGTTCTCCACCTCATCGTCTTGGAACAGACCGGGGATCTCCCCCGACGCCAGCAGGTCATTGATCAGCACCAGGAACTCCTCCTCGGCCACCTGGCTGTCGGTCATCAGGAACACCGTCCCTATGTTCTTCACCCCAGCCTTCATGTACTGGGCGGCCACGTCCAACTACCAGGAGACAGAGAGGGAGGAGGGTGGGGAGAAGGGAAAGGAGGGTGGGGAGAGGGGAAGGGAAAAGAGGGTGGGGAGAGGAGGAGAAGAGGGGAGAGAGGAGGGCAAGGGAGGAGCGGGGGAGATGTGTGTCAGCATCTTAACTTCTTCGGGGTAGGGGGCAGCATTTTCATTTTTGGATAAATAGCCCAATTTCAACTTCCTTCTTCTCATCCCCAGAATATAAGATACGCATATTATTAGTAGATTTGGATAGAAAACACTCTGAAGTTTCTAAAACTGTTTGAATCATGCCTGTGAGCATAACAGAACTTATGTAGCAGGCAAAACCCAGAGGACAAACCATTCAGAATTTTTTTTTTTTTAGGTCACTGTCTTTTCAATGGGGTTTCATTGGGACACCAGATTTCTAAGGGACTTGTTTTCAGTTCCTACCGCTTCCACTGGATGTCACCAGTCTTTGGAAATTGGTTGAGGTTATTCCTTTGTGTAATGAAGAAGTACGGCCATCGTAAAGGAGGGTCACTTGAAGTAAAGGCACATTACCAAAAAAGCTGCGTCAGTTTGTTTTCTTTTTGTATTGAACACAGATCATCCCGTCTTCAAATTGACCGATTATTAACGTTTAAAAATATCTAATGTTGTATTACAAAAGTAGTTTGAAATGTTTTGGTAAAGTTTACATGTAACTTTTGATATATTTTGTAGTGACTTTGCGCAAGTTGGAAGCTGTGTTTTTCTGGATGAAACGCGCCAAATAAATTGACATTTTGGATATATATCGACGGAATTAATCGAACAAAAGGACCATTTGTGATGTTTATGGGACATATTGGAGTGCCAACAAAAGAATTTCGTCAAAGGTAAGGCATGAATTATATTTTTATTTCTGCGTTTTGTGTCGTGCCTGCAGTGTTGAAATATGCTACTCTATTTGTTTACTGTTGTGCTATCATCAGATAATAGCATCTCATGCTTTTGCCGAAAAGCCTTTTTGAAATCTGACATGTTGGCTGGATTCACAACGAGTGTAGCTTTAATTTGGTATCTTACATGTGTGATTTAATGAAAGTTTGATTTTTATATCATTTTATTTGAATATGGCGCTCTGTATTTTCCCTGGCTATTGGCCAGGTGGGACGATTGAGTCCCACCTACCCCAGAGAGGTTAACAGGTGGCCAGAGCATAGCATCAAACCTTGAGGTCGGGGATGCCGTAGCCTTTCCTCAGGGTGATCTGGAACACCTCCAGGTTGGCGATGCTGGCAGCGAGGCGAGACAGAGACTGCTTGCCGCTGCCGCCCACCCCGACCAACAGGGCGTTACCGCGAGGAGACTCCAGGATACGGTTGATACGGCAGATATGGGACATTGCGTCCTCAAACAGCACCTGAAGAACAAACACATATGCACGTACACACACAAACAAACAGGGTCACAACAGGAAGGTCTAGGACTAGACTCTCCATCTCAATCAGGTTCTGGGTACTATCCAGTGATGACGCGATGCCAACACAAAGTATTTGCTTTTGTAGTGTGTCATGGTGGACTCACCAGGTTCATGACAGCATTGACTTCGTTGTAGCTGTCCAGGCCCTCCAGTAGCAGCTTGTTCAGAACCACCCAGTCTGGAATAGGGAAGTATTTGGGCTCGCCGATACCTTGGGCAAAGTGGCAAAAGATGTTGGGCTTCTCAAAGAGGAAACCTGCATCTATTTCCTGCAGACAGAGGATAATACACACCAATATGGACAATGAGAAATCTGCTGTTAATATTGAATAACTTTATTCAACATTAGTTTAGTCTTTTTTCTTCTCAATATCAGACAATGCGTGTTTGTGTTAAGTCTTACCTCGAAGCACTTCTTGCAGATCTCTCCCTCAATCTTGGCAAACAGCACCATGTCCTTCTCCTCCACCAGCTTGTCTCCGTACACACGGTCACACTCATGAAGCCACAGTCTCACCAGCTCAGCAGGGGCCCTCACACACTCTGGCATGGAGAACAGAAGACCCTGGCAGCAGACAGGAGACACAGAGGGACGAATTGAACATCTCACACACAGGCACTAACATGATGGTGATCTCTCACCACATTTACACACAGCAAGATATCTCCTTCCTCTCCTCAGTAATCCATAACAAAGTGTGTCAAACCAGCTTTATGATGTATGATCAAGATGCCCATCATATAGATAGATGTAAGGGAGAAGGGTTTACCTGGAAGATGTTGGAGAGGTCTCTGAGGTTAAAGACGTAGTGGAACTTGACTGCCGTGGGAAGGAAGGAGGTGGAGATCCTCTGGTGGAACACTGGAGAAGAAAATATACACAGACAGGTATGAACATGGAAACAGGGAAAACACTGTAGGCCTATTTAATGCATTGGTTTCCCCCATCTCTCACACTAGTTCAATGTCATAAAATGAGATGGATGAGATGTTGAATTAAGTCATCACATTTTCAGTTTGACATGATGATTATCTCAGTGTTTCTAGGTAGAGTTCTTACTGATTGCAGAGGTGACTAGCGTAGAGCAGAACTTCTTGACAGCGGGGAGAAAGCCATTCATGTCCAGATGTTGAGAGAAGATGGAGTTATAGATGCTTTGGAGTGCGTCCTGGCCCGGGAAACTCACCGCAAAGACACAGAAGTGCCTCTGAGAGAGAGAGAGGGAGCAGGTTTACAGTATATTACCATACATAAGGCAACTATGCAGAGGGTCAAGAGCAGTCTAAAACAGAACGACTAGAGAGGTTTCTTCTACTATGCTTCTTCTCCAGCCTTGTGTGTAGCGTTAGTCTGGTGAGTACCTGCAGTCGGGGGTCGATGGTGAAGCTGCCAGCTGTAGGGTTCATACAGGCCACGTACTGGCAGTTATGGATGTCCTTCAGAGTCAGCTTGGCTCTGTCATACCTGGGACGGGAGGCAGGGAGAGGGGGATGAAAGGGAGGGAGAGAGGAGGAGAGAGGTAGAGAGAGTGAGAGATAGAGGGATCAAAACAGTGATTGTTATGTTGTGGTTGTGTAGTGGTTGACTAGTCAATGGCTGTGATCGTACCAGTGTCCGTGGTCCATGTGCTGGCGGATGAGTGTGTGCGGAGCCACAGTGAAGTACTTGTCGACCTCAGGCATGTTCATGTCGTCTATGAAGTAGATGAGACTCTTGCTGCCGGGGGGGCCGTAGTTCCGGCCTGCCTTCTTCTCCAGGGGTTTCTCCAGTATGGCCTGCAGCATGGCCGAGGTTGTGTAGAAGTTGAAGGGGACAGACTGGACCACATAGTAATCAGTGCTGAGGCTGCGGAGCTTGTCTCCCATCAGGACTGACTTGCCACTGCCCGCGTTGCCCACCAACATCACAGGACACTTCCTCTCCATCAGTTTGTCCATGAAGTAGCGGATACGGATGGTCTCAGCCGTGTGAACTAGAGACGCCTGAGAGGAACAGGAGACATAGGGTAAAGGTCAGCAGAATAACTCTCCAAAATCTGGTACTTAACAATCCTCTTAAGCTGACTGTCACTGAAATCGGGCACTAGAATTCCTTAAAAAAATATGTAGATGTTTACATTACTTATTTGATTGATTTCTCACTGTTTTATAAGTCAGACAGCAATCCAGACTTTCCTAGGAACATGTAAACGTCCTCTGTCAAATAAACTTGTATTTGCCTCCCTCTGGTGGTCGGCTGCATCATTACATCGATTTATATCACTTCACTGCAACATTACATCAAAAGGGCAGTCCTTAGAAAAACATTTATCCAGCTTGGCTGCTTCATGCCACAGACATGGCAAAGCAATCGTTGAATTTGTCTCAAGCAGGCGGATCTAAATACATAACTTTCATAGCATTACGATAACGAATGCGATCGACACACTTTCTAAAACCTAAAATAAGTAAAGAAGTAATTGTGTGTGGAAGTAAAATATTTGCATTTACGTCAGAGGCAGACACATTGCATTTGCCCAGAATAACAAAATCAAGCCCTTTACATAGTCCTTCTCCCCTTGTCTGTAGGCGGTACACATGCTGTTTAAATGGCCCAAATGTTAGACGTTCACAAATGTAACAAATTCTGACGAAAGTATGAAAAGGCTTTTTTTTTTATTATAACCCCTCTCCTGTGAAGTCGCGACTTGCGACATATGCCTAGTTTCCTGAAACGGGTCACATATCATCATATTTGTATATGTTTTATTATACTTTTATTGTGTACTAGATGTACTAGGTTGAAGTGTTTTTTTTTGTCAGACATAAATAAACTATTCCAGGTGAAAGCCAAAGGTCATAGCTTTCTAGGGGTGGGGCACACACACTACTACATTAATAAAATATTGCCCTCTTGCTAGATTGATGACTAAAGCCATAGCGAAACAACGCAAAATGCCTGTCAGCTCAATTAACTCTCCAAAATCTCAATTTATTTGAGAGAAACGTCTTACTACAACAAAGACAAACTACAATGTCCTAGAAACTAAGAGTTAGTCCACCGTGTTATTCATTAATTGGGTGAGTTGCTAGGTAGACAGACAGGACTCTGACCTGCAGTGGGAGGTCTGGATCCAGCTGGAACTTGGGGACTAACTCCGTCCAGGGCTGGAACTTCTTCGAGTCTCTGTCGATGTAGTAGTCAAACACAGTCCCCGCAGATGGGAACTTGATGGTCTTGAACTCATTCACCCACCACTTACTGAACTCCACACGGTAGTCTGTCAGCTACCGACCAAACACACACAGACAGAGAGAAGTTAGGTTAGTCTGAACTCAGCAGAATCTGACTGTCACTTTTCTTCACTTGTTCATGCATTTCGCAAAGTGAAAATATTACCCTGGCTGCCTCTGAAATTGCATGTTATTCCCTATATAGTGCACTACTTTTTACCAGGGCCCTAGAGGGGTGCAGTGACTCCCTTTGGACTGAAGGTGGCACAGCACCCCTCTTACAGTATTTGAGGAGAACCCTGCACCCCTTGAGGATGAACGTAGTCCTGAGTGGGTAGCTACCTGGTCCTGGAACATGGCCCCTCCGAAGGCCCAGATGCAGGCGAACACAAAGTAGAGCTCATAAAGTTCTTTGTTGGAGTCGGGCGGGGTGTTCTCAGGCACCAGTAGAAACTCCATGAAGTGGAGCAGGGTTTGGACCAGTGTGACCTCTGGGATAGGAGTGATTTTCTTGAAGCCGAACTTGAGCTTCTCCAGACAGGTAGGCAGGTACTTGTCAAACAGGATGAACAGGTTGGCTTTCTCCGACTGGACCTCTCGCTTCTCGATCCAGCTGGTCACCACCCTGAAGGAACACACAAACAAACAAGACACACGGTCACTCAGGTCAATAAATATGTGTTGCAGGTTTAGGGTTAATTCCACAAATTTATGGATTCTAATTCAGTTCTCTCTCCCTGTAAATTACATTTAATTCAACTTAAATTCCAGGTCACACTTTGAATTCAGAGATAATTCAATTCCTCTGAATTCCAATGTTAGGTAAATTCCAATAATTAAATATTATCCCCAACAATTTCAGAAATTCCAATTAGAATTAAATTCCCTCAGGCTTTTAGGCTGATCATATCACTGTTCATTCAGCATAGCTATACTGGAACTATAGAAATACAAATTGCAGTCCAATTCTTATACTAAATGCATTAATTCCATCAACTGGAAAATGTACAAATAATGAATTCCAATTCAAATCAATTCCAAATATTATCATTTTTACAATTCCAATTCAAACAGTCTAATTCCAATTCTATAACTTGAAGATTGTTGAAATTCTAATTGAATTCAACATAAATTCTCCACGAGTGAATTCAAGAATTGAATTGGAATTTCAAATGAAATTGTAATTGACACCAACCCTAACGTGTTATATAATGACAATATGACTTAAGGATTGCATCCCAAATGGCACCCTATTCCCCATGTAGTGAACTACTTTTGACCAGAGCCCTATTGTCCCTGTTCAAAAGTAGTGCACTATATAGGGAATAGGGTGTCATATGGGACACCACCGAGGTGTTCGATTTAATGTTCACTACATGACCAAAAGTATGTGGACACCTGTTCGTCGAACATCTCATTCCAAAATCACGGGCATTAATATGGAGTTGGTCCCCCCTTTGCTGCTATAACAGTCTCCACTCTTCTGGGAAGGCTTTCCACTACATGTTGGAACATTGCAGCCGAGACTTACATTCAGCCACAAGAGCATTAGTGAGGTCAGGCACTGATGTTGGGCGATTAGGCCTGGCTCGCAGTCGGCGTTCCAATTCATCTCAAAGGTGGTCAATGGGGTTGAGGTCAGGGCTCTGTACAGACCAGTCAAGTTCTTGCACACCAATCTCGACAAACCATTTCTGTATGGACCTGTCTTTGTGCACGGGAGTATTGTCATGCTGAAACAGGAAAGGACCTTCCTCAAACTGTAGCCAAAGTTGGAAGCACAGAATTGTCTAGAATGTCATTGTATGCTGTAGCATTAAGATTCCCCTTAACTGGAACTAAGGGGCCTAGCCCAAACCATGAAAATCAGCCACAGATCATTATTCCTCCTCCACCAAACTTTACAGTGGGCACTATGCATTCGGGTAGGTAGTGTTCTCCTGGCATCCGCCAAACCGAAATTCGTCCGTCGCACTGCCAGATGGTGAAGCATGATTCATCACTCCAGAGAATGCGTTTCCACTGCACCTGAGTCCAATGACGGTGAGCTTTACACCACTCCAGCCGACGCTTGGCATTGCGCATGGTGATCTTAGGCTGGTGTGCGGCTGCTCAGCCATGAAAACCCATTTCATGAAGCTCCCGACAAACAGTTATTGTGCTGACGTTGCTTCCAGAGTCAGTTTGGAACTCGGTAATGAGTGTTGCAACCAAGGACAGATGATTTTAACGTGCTACGCACTTCAGCATTCCGCAGTCCCGTTCTGTGAGCTTGTGTGGCCTACCACTTCACGGCTGAGCCATTGTTGCTCCTAGATGTTTCCACTTCACAATAACAGCACTTACAGTTGACCGGGGTAGCTCTAGAAGGGCAGAAATTTGATGAACTGACTTGTTGGAAAGGTGGCATCCTTTGACGGTGCCACGTTGAAAGTCACTGAGCTCTTCAGTACGAGCAATTCCACTGCCAATGTTTGTCTATGGAGATGAATTGACTGTGTGCTCGATTTTATACACCTGTCAGCAACGGGTATGGCTGAAATAGCCAAATCCACTAATTTGAAGGGGTGTCCACATACTTTTGTATATATAGTGTATGTGTAGGGAGGTACTGACGGGCTCCATCCCAGGTCAGCAGAGTTGATGAAGAGGATTCCAGCCCGGGACACGGTGGCTGGAGTGGCTGTCCGCAGGTCCTTAATCTCAAACACCAGACGCATGGTGGAGTTAAGAGGGATGCGTTCGTTACTGGCCAGAGTCAACACCTACACAGGCACACACACGGGGTTAGGACCATACAAACACACACACACAAGCTGTCTCTGTCTCACCTCGCTGCCAAAATCCCCAACCTGGAGGTGTTCCAGATCACCCTGAGGTCAAGGTACAAACACACACAGACCTTGTTGTCGTCCATGACCGTATTGAGGGATTCGATCCACATAGGGTCGATGTCTCCGTCCAGTACGATCCACTTGGGCCCGTCATGGCTGATGAGGGCCAAATCTCTCATCACACAGGAGAAAAGACCTGCAACCAGCGTGGCACACAACATTACACAACAACCAGACAGACTCCAAAATAGGCTTGTCACGATATCAACATTTTACAAATGATATGATACCAGGCCAAGTATCACGATACCAAGTAGTATCACAATACTACGGTGGAAAGAAATCAGTGGCCTAGCATCCTGTTCGCCCCGTCCCCCGACACTTGTTCACGTTTTATAAACGTTCTCCAAAAACTTCTCACTGAAACGTACACTTCTACTCAATACAACACATTGAATTTAACGTCACAATGTTCAGCGTATAATAGAATACTGTATAGAATGGCTGATTGCTCATATTTGCAAAGGCCTAGCTGTGATTTGTCTGGAGGAATGGGAAGAAGGAATAAACAGTACATCAGTGGAGGCTGCTGAAGGGAGGACGGCTCATAATAATGGCTGGAACGGCACAAATGGAATGGCATCAAACACCTAGAAACCGTGTATGATACCATTCCACTGATTCTGCTCCAGACACTACCATGAGCCCGTCCTCCCCAATTAAGGTCTGCGTATGTGTGTGTCTGCCACCAACCTCCTGTGAGATACATACATAATGATCTGCATGTCATTGTGTCAGTAAGGGGAAAACACTGCATGAAACCTTGTTTACTCTTCAGTTAACAGAGACACACACACTCTCTCTCTCTGTCTCCCTCACTCTCGTAAAAACACACAGCACACACTACACACACTCGTCCCAACTTTTAATATGTTAGGCACCAAACAGAATTTAAGGTGCACCAGAAAGAAATAGATTTTTGATATAGTTTAGGCTTCCATTAGGCCTATATGAATCCTACCTTTTGAAGCACATCTCATGAGTAGCAGACCCTTTTCCTTTCTTCCTGTGCTAATCAAATTTACCTAAACCTACTGTCAAGTTACAAGGTTGGTAGCTAGCTAGCTAACATGACTGAACAACGTTTTTGTTATCAAACCAATAATTAGCGACCCAGGATTCGTTTAAAACGCCCCGCGACATGGTTTGTGAAATTATATAAAATGCGTACGAATCCCGATAGAAGAAAAAAAAGGCATATCTGGTAAATATGGGTCACATTGAACCATTTAGGCTAGAGACAAGACCTCTGGTAATATGGGTCACATTGAACCGTTTAGGCTAGAGACGAGACCTCTGGTAATATGGGTCATATTGAACTGTTTAGACTAGAGACCAGACCTCTGGGTAATATGGGTCACATTGAACCGTTTAGACTAGAGACCAGACCTCTGGTAATATGGGTCACATTGAACCGTTTAGGCTAGAGACAAGACCTCTGGTAATATGGGTCACATTGAACCGTTTAGGCTAGAGACAAGACCTCTGGTAATATGGGTCACATTGAACCGTTTAGGCTAGAGACAAGACCTCTGGGTAATATGGGTCACATTGAACCGTTTAGGCTAGAGACAAGACCTCTGGGTAATATGGGTCACATTAAACCGTTTAGGCTAGATACAAGACCTCTGGTAATATGGGTCATATTGAACCGTTTAGGCTAGAGACAAGACCTCTGGTAATATGGGTCACATTGAACCGTTTAGACTAGAGACCAGACCTCTGGGTAATATGGGTCACATTGAACCGTTTAGGCTAGAGACAAGACCTCTGGTAATATGGGTCACATTGAACCGTTTAGGCTAGAGACAAGACCTCTGGTAATATGGGTCACATTGAACCGTTTAGGCTAGAGACAAGACCTCTGGGTAATATGGGTCACATTGAACCGTTTAGGCTAGAGACAAGACCTCTGGTAATATGAGTCACATTGAACCGTTTAGGCTAGAGACAAGACCTCTGGTAATATGGGTCACATTGAACCGTTTAGGCTAGAGACAAGACCTCTGGGTAATATGGGTCACATTGAACCGTTTAGGCTAGAGACAAGACCTCTGGTAATATGGGTCATATTGAACCGTTTAGGCTAGAGACAAGACCTCTGGTAATATGGGTCACATTGAACCGTTTAGGTTAGAGACAAGACCTCTGGGTAATATGGGTCACATTGAACCGTTTAGGCTAGAGACAAGACCTCTGGTAATATGGGTCATATTGAACCGTTTAGGCTAGAGACAAGACCTCTGGTAATATGGGTCACATTGAACCGTTTAGGCTAGAGACAAGACCTCTGGGTAATATGGGTCACATTGAACCGTTTAGGCTAGAGACAAGACCTCTGGTAATATGGGTCATATTGAACCGTTTAGGCTAGAGACAAGACCTCTGGTAATATGGGTCACATTGAACCGTTTAGGCTAGAGACAAGACCTCTGGTAATATGGGTCACATTGAACCGTTTAGGCTAGAGACAAGACCTCTGGTAATATGGGTCACATTGAACCGTTTAGGCTAGAGACAAGACCTCTGGTAATATGGGTCATATTGAACCGTTTAGGCTAGAGACAAGACCTCTGGTAATATGGGTCACATTGAACCGTTTAGGCTAGAGACAAGACCTCTGGTAATATTGGTCACATTGAACTGTTTAGACTAGAGATAAGACCTCTGGTAATATGGGTCACATTGAACCGTTTAGGCTAGAGACAAGACCTCTGGTAATATGGGTCATATTGAACCGTTTAGGCTAGAGACAAGACCTCTGGTAATATGGGTCATATTGAACTGTTTAGACTAGAGACAAGACCTCTGGTAATATTGGTCACATTGAACTGTTTAGACTAGAGACAAGACCTCTGGTAATATGGGTCACATTGAACCGTTTAGGCTAGAGACAAGCCGTTTTCTTTGCTGTAAAGCTGCAAGCATGCATGTTGCGAAGCAGTGCTCCATTTTCCCTCTCTGACACTCAGAGGCTGCATGACACTGAACTTGCAAAGTCTACTCAGACTGGTCTGTGCTATTGGTTATAACAGGCAATAAAAGTATACAATGTATCAACATTGCTCACTTTGCACGCTGCTCCAATGTAACACACGTACAAATCTAACAACAGAAGACTCATCAGGGTCTGGGTCTGTATCCCGGCTCGCCATCATGGCTAAATTATATATTTTTTAAACTGACAGAGGAATAGACGCGCGTGAAGAGAGGATGGAGAGAAGCAGGTAAGTGAGGGCTGGTAGGGGATGTGAAGAGTGGATGGAGAGAAGCAGGTGAGTGCAGGCTGGTAGGGGATGTGAAGAGTAGATGGAGAGAAGCAGGTAAGTGAGGGCTGGTAGGGGATGTGAAGAGAGGATGGAGAGAAACAGATGAATGCAGGCTGGTAGGGGATGTGAAGAGTGAGTGGAGAGAAGCAGGTGAGTGCAGGCTGGTAGGGGATGTGAAGAGTGGATGGAGAGAAGCAGGTAAGTGAGGGCTGGTAGGGGATGTGAAGAGAGGATGGAGAGAAGCAGGGGAGTGCAGGCTGGTAGGGGATGTGAAGAGTGGATGGAGAGAAGCAGGTAAGTGAGGGCTGGTAGGGGATGTGAAGAGAGGATGGAGAGAAACAGGTGAGTGCAGGCTGGTAGGGGATGTGAAGAGTGGATGGAGAGAAGCAGGTAAGTGAGGGCTGGTAGGGGATGTGAAGAGTGGATGGAGAGAAGCAGGTGAGTGCAGGCTGGTAGGGGATGTGAAGAGTGGATGGAGAGAAGCAGGTAAGTGAGGGCTGGTAGGGGATGTGAAGAGCGGATGGAGAGGCAGGTGGGTGAGGGCTGGTAGGAGATGTGAAGAGCGGATGGAGAGAAGCAGGTGAGTGAGGGCTGGTAGAGGATGAGGCTGGTTGATTATAGCTGCCACACGTGATATGCACATGAAAGTGAAGTGGATATTATTGGACATGCTCATACAAGAGACTAGTGGCTGTTGCTTAAATTCAACTGAATGCATAAACAAAACTGACTTCATAAACATTTTATAACAGACGCCAGTATGTTCTTTAGATCGGTAAGGATGAAAAAGTCGGTAGTATCATATGAAACGGTACTACGGTATTCTAAAATGTTGGTATCATAAGTATCATGACGTTTTAGTACCGTGATATTAATGTGGTAACGGTATACCATGCAACACTACTCAAAAACACTTCAACACTATTAACTCAGGTTGTACAGATGGGGCATTGTGACTAGAACTAGATAGAGAAGTCCAGATGCAAAGCTGCTTGACTTATTGTGTTGTTAGGGCTTCATTGACTACACGTTTCAACTATATTTTAGCCTAACTAGTTCCATCGTACCGTCCTTCCATTCTCGGGTGGCAGGGTTGATGATGCCAAACAGCTCGTCACAGGTGACAGCCTTGGGGTCCAGATCCACGATCACAGGCTTCCTCTTCATGTTCTGATAGGTCTTATTCAACGAGCGCATCACCTGGAGACACAACACAACAGTTTGGCTTCTAACCAAACAGAACATTTGGCTCTATCCAAAATGGCACCCTATTCCCTTTTTAGTGCATTACTTTTGATATAGGCCCATAGGGTGGCATTTGAAATGCAGACTCTTTCCAGACAACTGGAATCAGAAAAGCACAATAGATGTTAGAGGGATGAGGATTTATGGTACCTTGGACTTGCCGGTGCCGGCATTGCCGATGATGAAGACGGAGTGTCGGACGGCCAGCAGCTCTTCCAGCTGAACCACCTTCAGAATAAAACTGTCCTCCGCCTGCAGATTCAGGTCCAGCACTGACTGCTTCACTACCTGAGATACACACCCACACAACAAATACCTCAGTTACAGGTGTAGGATGTTAATTTGAGCCAGTTCACTACAGCAAGGAAAATAATCCTGAAGCATCAGGTAATTTGAATTATTATGTGGATTATAATGAATGGAAACTTTGTTGTAGAGGCTGATAAATTTTTCGTAAGGGAAAATCAACTCTGAAATTTCTATGTGGAAATTACACATTTCAGAAGCCTTTTTAAACCACAAATACACTACAAGTTTTACATTTCCTGCATTGCATAAAAGTTCTCCTGCAACAGGGTGATCAAATTACGATCCTACATCTGTAGCATCAGAAACTACTTTTTTAACAAAGACAACCGTTTTTTACTTCAGATGATAGCTAGATACTGTATTAACACTGTTGTACATATATTTGAGTGCTCATGTTACTTCTGCCCTTCCCACCTCTATCCTGTGTTCTGTCTTATTAAGGAGAGGCAAGTGTGTGTGTGTGTGTGTGTGTGTGTGTGTGTGTGTGTGTGTGTTTGTGCGTGTCCGACCTTCTCAAAGTCCAGGTTTCTCTTCCTGGGGACGTCCAAAGCAGGGAACAGGTCTCCAATCAGTCCCAGGAACACAGGCGAGTCGTCCATCACGATCTTGGGGACGTTGAAGTCTCTTAGAGCTCTCATCAGGACCTGGTCCTCCGGGCGACCCGGGTCTCCTCTCTTCAAAGAGCCGGCCACCACCAACACAGACTTAATGGCACGAAGACCCCAGTCATAGTGGTCCTGTACACACAAACACAACACAAAGGAAACTATATGAATATGTTTTAAAGAGATGGTGAGAATGTAAAATCTCTGTGGTTGTGAGCGGACAGCAAGTCTGGGTGAATAGGGTGAGAGTGACAGTGTATTAAAGCAATGAGGTAGCTACTGTACCTGTTTGGAAAGCAGCTCTTTGCAGAGGGTGTAGAGGGTGATGAACTTCCTGGCCAGGACTCTGGCGTCGATGAAGCCTTCAGCCACCAACATGATCTCACAGATTAACTCAAAGTCTGGCACCACCATGGCGCATGGCCTACAGGAGAGAGACACTCAAATATGAAGACAAGTAAGGGCAAGAGAGAAAGAGATGGTGACAGAGAGAGAAACAGTCTGCGAAGAAGAGGGAGAAAGAAGATAAAGAGATGGTGAGGCTGACAGAAGGAGAGAGTTTGCGAGATAGACAGGCAGCGAGAGAGATCCACTATGTGTATGGTACCTGAACAGAGCCTTGAGGTTCTCCGGTAGCTCTGCACGGCCGGCGTATCCCGGGTTCATGGTGATGAAGGCTCCCACGGTGGGGATCAGCTTGATGGTCTCACCCAGAAAGTTAAAGATGATCTTCTTATCTCTGATAGCATCCTGAACAGACTTCACCTGGGGGGGAGTAGGGTCAGTGTCACCATGAGAGAGAAAGAGAGAGAGAGGAGGGAGAGAGATGGGGGAATGAAAGAGAGGGGGAGAGAGATCACAATCAAGGTTTGTGGTGTAGAAATAGAGGAGTAACTTACCTGTACAGCGATGACAGACAACACCTCCACAGAGATTCGGTTGAACTCGTCAAAGCAGCCCCAGGCCCCAGTCTGAGCCAGACCCTTATAGATGTCTCCACAAGACTGGAAAGACAGGACAACATGAGGCACAATCAGAAACCACAGCAGAATCTATTGTATGCTTGAATAAGATAAAAAAAATTGGCAATATAAGAAGTCTGAGCAACAGATTCACCTTGTAATCCATCTGCTCAGAGCAGTTGAATACATAGACCATGATGCCGAGGGCTCGGCCCAAATCCTTGGTGGTCTCGGTCTTCCCGGTACCGGCAGGACCGGCCGGAGCCCCGCCCATGATGAGATGGAGAGACTGGGTCAGAGTGATGTAACACCTGGGGGAGAGACAGAAACTCTTTACATGATCGCTCACACAACAGAACTGAACAGAACGGAGTGAGACATTATGTCAGTATGTCATTTTTGGGACAAAATTAGTATTGAAGAGGTAACATCCTGTCAAGATCAAATGTGAAAAATATATATTTTGATGAATTAGATAGAATTCATATGAGCTGAGCTGTGATTGGTCTGTGCACCTGTCAGTCAGCGGGGTGATGACCAATCGTGGGGTGTTTCCCAGGTACTCGTAGGAGTATCTGAACAGGGCATCACAGATGTTGGCGAAGCAGTGCTTGTTATGGTCGTCCCAGCGATGCCTCAGCTGAGACTGCCACATGAACGCCCCGACGTTATCAATCTGGAACAAAAAACACCAGAGACCCTAGTCAAAACCACAGAGACCCTAGTCAAAACACCAGAGACCCTAGTCAAAACACCAGAGACCCTAGTCAAAACACCAGAGACCCTAGTCAAAACACCAGAGACCCTAGTCAAAACACCAGAGACCCTAGTCAAAACACCAGAGACCCTAGTCAAAACACCAGAGACCCTAGTCAAAACACCAGAGACCCTAGTCAAAACACCAGAGACCCTAGTCAAAACACCAGAGACCCTAGTCAAAACACCAGAGACCCTAGTCAAAACACCAGAGACCCTAGTCAAAACACCAGAGACCCTAGTCAAAACCACAGAGACCCTAGTCAAAACACCAGAGACCCTAGTCAAAACCACAGAGACCCTAGTCAAAACCACAGAGACCCTAGTCAAAACACCAGAGACCCTAGTCAAAACCACAGAGACCCTAGTCAAAACACCAGAGACCCTAGTCAAAACACCAGAGACCCTAGTCAAAACACCAGAGACCCTAGTCAAAACACCAGAGACCCTGGTCAAAACATTGAGTGGCGAACAAGTTGAGCCCCTCCCCTCATCATAAGAAGCCACTCGACTGCCCTCTGGTCACTCGAGCATGCCGAACTTCCTCACACTCTTGCGAGTAGGGGATTGCGGTGAGATATCTCACTCATAATATCAGAGAACCAGGGTTACACAAATAATCTTAAATTATCTTTCAATTATTAGTTTCGATATCTCACATGTGGGATATGGCCAACTCCCATATCGCAAACGTGCTCTTTTCCGAAGCCAGATAGTCTCATCGTATCAACCCTCAGAGGCCCCGACACTGAGAACACTACCAAAGAACGCGCAGTGACTTCTAGCCAGTAGAACCTCATAAAGGTATGAGGGGATGCCCAACAAGCCGCATTGCAAATCTCCTGCAAGGAGATGCCCTTGAGCAGTGCTCTAGATGTAGCCATACCTCTGGTTCAGTGAGCCCTCAGGCCTTTCAGAAGCTGGAACCCCTTGCTATTATAGGCCAATATAATAGCTTCCACAATCCAATGTGATAACCGTTGACGAGTGAGGGGCCTTCCCTCGCAGGGTGGCACCCAGGACACAAAGAGTTGGATGTAAGTCACCACAGTCGTAGTGTCCGTTCTGATCAAGACGTGGCAATTCCGAAGGGAGGGTAGAAAGTGTCTCAGTGAAAGAAACACTGTCAGCAATTCGAGGTAATTTATGTGAGCAATGTGGAGTTGTGGGGTCCACACTGTTTATTGCATTCCCCTCGTGAACTGCGCCTCAGCCAGTGAGTGATGCATCTGTCGTCACCACTACCCCTAGCGGAGTGCCAGAAACGAAGATCGAGGGGTTCTTCCAGTGACTGAGAGTCAAGAGACATGCGGAGGTCACCTTTATCTGACGATTGAGGTTACGCCGCGTACACAGATGTTGGGAAAACATGTTGTGCAAACACGTTGGGCAAACACCCAGCCTTTCTCATCCGTTCTCATCCTCAGTAGGCCAAGAGGTACTACTGAGATTGACGATGCCTTCCCCTAGTGCTTGAATTAGTGCTGGGGGGAGAGCCGTGGCACAAAGGGCACACTCAGGGGTTAGAGTCGATTCCCTCCGTCTTCCTTGAGAGCGAACGCATGAGAATGGGAAGGGTTCGAGGAGCAAGGCCAGTCCAGACCGAACCAAATCCGAACCAATCATAGACGTCTATGTTTCCCAAGTTTGAACAGCACAGTATAATACAGCACAGTACAGTAGCAGGGCTCGACATTAAGGCTTGTCCACTTGTCCAGGGCAAGTAAAAAAAATAGTCGGACAACCAGAATATAGATTTAATTTGCACGAATGGACAAGTAAAAAAATCACAATATCAAACAGTTACTTAGATCAGAATAGGATCAGGCAACGGCGCTGCTGCAGCGCACAGCAGGGCATGGTTGACATTCTGAGTGAATTGCCTATATTCCTATTTGCTATAGCCTATTTCAATAAATATGTTATATTTACACAAAGCAGGAGAACAATGTAGATAGAGCTAAGAGTCTCACCAGCGAAAAATATCTGGTCAGAAAATACGTTGTGTTTTTTTTCTCTCTCCCAAACGATCTTGTCCAATAGCCAAAGTCTATTTTTATCACGGAAACTCTGTTGTCTTATTGTTGCATAACCCCAAATTTTCAATTTTCTCTACACTTGATATGAATATGACTTGGCCTGTTAAGCCACTATTTCCGTTTAATGCATGCTACATTTCTTCTGCCGTGCTATTTCATGATCAAACAATTAATGAATCTATCAGAGTTCTAGGCTAGCTCAGAAGGTTTTAAGTTCTTTTTGAACCCCAAAACATGGGACGCCTAAGGTAATAATGAGAGATAGAAGAAACATTAGCAAGATATAAAAATCAGAATTTGAACAAACCTTACAGTTGAGCAAAGCATCCTTCCTTGCCATTGAGAACCAAACTACCAAAAGCCTAATCCTACTAACTGAAATAGCATAAAAGCATTAAGACAAATTAAAGTTATGAAGAGTATTTTCCAAACTACTCTAATAAAGTGTTTGATGTCCTAAAGTTGCAGCTTTTAAATGGGAATCATTATGAAAGCCGTGGTGTCAATGCTATTCTCATTCACAGATTTATTTTGAATTATAAATATTTTAGGCCATAGTGATATTGATTAAACAATGGATGGAAAAATCTAATGAGTCAAAAGAAAACTTAGGCTACAGCTGAGGAAAGCTTATGAAAGAACTGCGTAGTTGGCCTAGGCCTATTGCCATATTATTCTAGCAATGTGCAACCTACCTACAACAAATATAGTAGCCTAGGCCCAATAAGAGTGTTAATTGCTAAATTGGAATTATTTCGACACTATGGCCTATTTATTGCCTTACCTCCTTACTTCATTTGCACACACTGTATACTGATTTTCTATTGTGTTATTGACTGTACGTTTGTTTATCCCATGTGTAACTCTGTGTTGTTGTTTTTGTCGCACTGCTTTGCTTTATCTTGGCCAGGTCGCAGTTGTAAATGAGAACTTGTTCTCAACTGGCCTACCTGGTTAAATAAAGGTGAAATTAAAAAAAATTAAAAGAGGAGGAAAAGATGCTAATTAATTTATAATTATGCAGTTCTGAGGACAGCAGAGTTGCTCTGCAGCCCATGATGATTTACAACCCATCACAAGACACACAGCCAGCGAAGGGCTCTTTGACTGTGTCTATCATGACACAAGGCGAGACCCAGATGCAGTCACAGGAGGCAAATGGTTGGAGTCTTACAATATTTACTAATCCAAAAGGAGTAGGCAAGAGAATGGTTGTGGACAGGCAAAAGGTCAAAACCAGATCAGAGTCCAGGAGGTACAGAGTGGCAGACATGCTCGTGGTCAAGGCAGGCATAATGGTCAGGCAGGCGGGTATAGAATGAGTGTCAAAACTGGGAGGACTAGAAAAAGGAGAATAGCAAAAACCAGGAGAACGGGAAAACCGCTGGTTGACTTGGAAAAACATACAAGACGAACTGGCACAGAGACAGGAAACACAGGGATAAATACACTGGGGGAAATCAGCAACACCTGGATGGGGTGGAGACAATCACAAGGACAGATGAAATAGATCAGGGCGTGGACAGTGTCACTTTTTCCATCTGCGCCTAGGCTAAATTATTTCAATTTCCTCCTATGTACTTCATTCATTTTCAGTCATGCTTTTGGATGATGGTGTTAGACTTTTTTGGGGATGGGGGGGGGCAAGTGACTTCAGTAAAAAAATTGTCATACTTGTCCAAATGACAAGTGGCTAAAAAAGTTAATGTCAAGACCTGAGTAGAGTGCAGTACTGTACCATACAGTGCCATACTGTACCATACAGTACAGTTTAGTCTAGTAGAGTTATATTTTTGTCTTGCCCATTCACCCTCTGAATGGCACACATGCACAATCCATGTCTCAATTGTCTCAAGGCTTAAAAATCATTCTTTAACCTGTCTCCTCTACTACATTGATTGAAGTGAATTTAACAAGTTACATCAATAAGGGATCCTAGCTTTCACCTGGTCAGTCTATAGCTAGGTTTCCATCCAATTTGCGACAGATTTTCATGAGAATATTCTAAAATCCACAGAAAAACAATACGCACATTTTCCCACCAGAGATGTGTTTCCATCAAATTGACTTGTTGCAGATAAAAGGCTATGCGTGATGACGTAGTGCACATAAAAATACCTTTACATTTTCTTGTACCGACTAAAAAATACAAGTTAAATGGGTTTCCATCACATTTTCAACTCTACTGATGGTTTTCTCACAAATGTTACATAGTGAGTGTACCCACTCTGGTATTGGCACGTGCAGATACAGTCTGCTCGTTGTTGGCTAGAGCGCACGTATAGCCTACATGACGAGATTATTATGGACAAAAGAGAGATTATTTGTATTTGTCAAACGGCAGCCAAGCATCGATAATCATGCACTTTCACCAGCCTGTGAAGTTCATCTAGTTTGGGTTTGTCCCAATTACATTTGGCTTCCGCCACGCAAGCTGGGATAGCTGGAAGGAGTTGCTTGCCTGGGACGGTGCGAGAGGGGAGTGGACGCATGACTGGGGGTCATCGAACATTGCTTGCGAGCTAACGCTTTGTTGGTCTTGCGACAAATAAAAGCATGGCTCTCTACCAATAAGCAGTGAAGCTAGGACGTCGATCTAGTCACTGCGACACGGTAGTGGGTTGAGCTTAATGAGAGAGAAAGCTATCAATTTTACCCTTTTAAGCCTTGTGGCGAGCTAGCCAGGTTAGCTAAGCCTTGCAGCTAAGCCATGTGACGCTAGCTGCCAAAGGAGACAATGGTAAGAAAAAGCATAAAAGCAAATTCTTGCCTGAAGTGAAAACTTTCCTTTCGGCAAAGTCAGCCAACACAGAAGACGAAAGCTGAAAACATGTGCTCGGTGTTGTAACCTCATGTCACACCTGTGAACAGTTTAACATGAAAACAGATCAAGTCGTGCTAAGGAGCACTTAGAGTAGTACTCTTCGTGAGGAAGAGAGGTGAGAAGACCAGAGGGCGGGCGAGTGACTCCTTACGATGAGGGGAGGGGCTCACCTTGTTCGCTACTTGACCTGTCTGTCTCTGACATACGTGTGTGATTGGTTCTTCGAGCTTCTGAGTATCCCACATTTGAGATATCGAAATGAATATTTAAAAAAATAACTCTAATCCTAGACCAGTTTTGTTTTGCTTGTTAGTTCAGTGGTTCCCGACAGAGAGAGGGTTAGGCTTACCTTGGTGCTGATGAGTTTGGAGACTACGTCTCGAGCGTGGACGTCGATAGTACAGATGGTCATGATCTTCTGACGGTCTCCTCTGGACAGCTCTCCAATTAGCAGCGTGATCAGAGTGTTCAGCTGGGTCACCTGTTTCTTGAAGTAGTCCTTGAGGGCGTTCTCATAGCCCTCCTCCAGTCTGGCGAATGCTATGCCCACCTCTGTGGTCCACCAGATTTGAGTGGTGGCCAGGGCAATCTGGAACACAACACAACACAGGTTGAGATATGTACTCGCAACAACATTTTTTGTGATGATTTGAGTTATCTGCACACAAATCAAGATGGTGCTGCAGTGGATAGCAGCCATTTCATGGGCTCCTAATTTGTGTGTTTCTTTACACTGGTCTTAACTTTTGTTGTACATGTCTTCTCCATCATTTCCTATGACCGAAAACAGCTTCTGAACATCAGAACAGCGATCACAAAACTTGATTTGGATGACAAATTCTACTTCAACGTGTCGGCAGCTCTGGACGTTCTGCTTACTCCAGACCAGGCCCTAATCCCCGGGACTCGAAAGAGGAAGCAACGCCGCAAGAGAGGCAAACGCCATTTTTAAGAGAGGCCACTCTCCATGTTTTCAGGCATAGTAGTGGCTTCATCATGTTATGGGTATGCTTCTACTCATTAAGGACTGGGTCGTTTTTCAAGATAAAAAATAAATGTAAAGGAGGTAAGCACAGGCAAAATCCTAGAGGAAAACCTGGTTCAGTCTGCTTTCAACTGGACACTGGGAGATGAATTCACCTTTCAGCGGGACAATAACATAAATCACAAGGGCAAATCTATACTGGAGTTGCTTATCAAGACAGTGAATGTTCCTGAGTGGCGGAGTTACAGTTTTGACCTAAATCTACTTGAAAATCTATGGCAAGACTTGGAAATGGTTGTCTAGCAATGATCAACAACCAATTTGACAGACCTTGAAGAATTTAGAAAATAATTATGGGCAAATGTTGCACAATCCAGGTGTGGAAAGCTCTTAGAAACTTACCCAGAAAAACTCACAGCTGTAATCACTGCCAAATTTTTTTCTACAAAGTATTGACTCAGGGGCATGAATACTTATGTAAATTATATATTTCTGTATTTTATTTTCAATAAATTTGCGAACATTTCTAAAATCATGTTTAACCAAGAGATAGGTGAGAGTACAGACCTGTGCTGGGTAGTCAAACAGCCACTGTTCTCTGGGTTTCTCCTCGTAGGCCTGGACAGCCTCTCCAAACTCCACTCTCAGAGTGGCACACATCCTCTCCAGCACACGGTTCAGCCACATCTCCACCTGCACACAAACACAGAAGGAACATCTAAAAATATTGCATAGCATTGACTGTAGTATACAGAGCCCTAATGTAAGAGTTACACACTTAGTTATACAGTAGTATATCACTGTTTCCACACCTGTCCTGAGCAGTCACAGTCCTTGTCAAAGGTGACATACTCAATCTCTTCACTCCACATTCCCAGGGCCACCTTGATGGGCTTGCCACTCTCATCCAGCTGGAACTTGAGGTTGGACAGGCTGTCAAACAGCTTGGACAGATGCTTGCTGACCTGCAGATGGGAATACAGAGTCACACACTGGAGATATGGGATAATATGTGGTCTGTTGCTCTGTTCTGTAGATGTACTGGCTGCCTGGAAGTGTACCTCCACAGGGTCGTTTCCATTGGACAGGATGTCCAGCAGGTCAGCAGAGGAGACGAAGTAGAACCTGGGGAAGGCCAGACGCTTGGTCTCCAGGTACTCAGCCAGAGCCTTCTCACACATAGCCAGTCTGAGGGGCAACACACATGGAGATAACCATTATAGTCATTGATTGGCATGGTCAAACCAGGGCAACATTGAAATCTTATATAATGTAGCTATATCTGTTCTAAGCCATTGTTTTACCCTGTCTCCAAACCCTCCAGTTTCTCCAGAAGCCCTTTCTTATTGGTGGACTCCACCACGTTGGTAACCTTCATTGCCTCAGCCATGATTTCCTTGAAGTCCATGTCGATGCCATCAAATCGTTTGGAGTCTTCGGGCAGTTGGCAGCGGATGTCCTCAGAGCCAATGAAGATGCTCTCCAGATGGGTCCAGGTGCGCTGCACAGTGAACCAGATGGAGATGACGGAGTCTGCAGTGGACAGCCTATGCTGCCAGCCAGACACCTCCTCCAGAAAGTGAGCGATGTACTTGGAGGTCATCAGAGTCTGCAGCTGTACCTGAGGTCACCAAAGAAGAACAGGGGTTAGTCACTGATGTCATACATCTCCATAGTCATCAGGAAGTACATCTGCACAGGGACACAAATTATGGAGGTCCCAGTGAATGGAACTCAATGGACAGATCTCAAATGACAACCTATAGTGCACTACTGGCACTGCATGAAATGAGTGTGGTGACTGCCTATCTAATCCTGTTTGATGTGGTTGTGTGTTGTGTGTCGTGTACTTGGTTGTCTTCCAGAGTTTCCACCAGCTCCTCGTTGGGTTTGAGCAGCATGGTGCCTGTCCGGCCATGAGGCTCGTGTTCAAACACCATGGAGCTCCACGTGCTGTCCAGCTCGGCCAGAGTCTGAGGGGAAGGAAGGAGACCACAGGGCAGGGGTTAGTAGGGGGAGGGAGACTAAAAGGCCTGTTCACTATAATCACTAACCTATAATCACTAGCCTAACCACTATAGTTTCTATATGTGTCCTCACCTTCTCCATGCCAGACTCCTTGACGGCCTTGTCCACGATGCTGCGCACCTCGTCCTCAAACTGGTGCAGGTTGAGCTTCAGCAGGTCCTCAAAGGTGGTCTTCTCAGACATATCAAACTTCACCTGGGGGTGGACATGGATTACAGGTTCAGTAAAAGCTTTATAACCTAGCTCTTAGCTATATGATAAGGTATCAGCTCTTTATGACACATCATCAGTCCTGAATGTAATAACGAAATGGAGAGAAGCATTTTCCAATGTCATTGGATGCATCCCTAATGTCATCCTACTTCCTATATAGTTCTATAAAGGGAATAGGGTGCCATTTGGGACACGGCCATTGGTGCCTTTGACTGAAGCTGACTTGTACCTTGGTGGCCATCATGAGCTGCAGCCAGTGGCGGTCCCTGATGGCCGGGTTCTGCAGTTCTCCCACAGCGCGCAATGACGTCATCATGTTCTTCACCATGCTGTCCAATCCGGTAAAGGCGTCCCAGGCTCTCATCTCCTTGTCCAGCCCCTTGATGTCCTTGGCGTACTTCTTGGTGTCCATATCCATCTCCTCCACGTTGATGTCCTTCCACAGGGTGGTCTTCCAGTCATCCATGTTCCCGCTCACCTGCAGCCACAACCAGCACACAGTCACTCACTGTCTGTCAATCTATTGAATCAGTCTCATTGACTTTCTAACCATTAACACAGGTCAGCATAAGATCAGAGTAGAGAATGCTCCAAAGATGAATAAAAAATAAATCTATTAACCAGAATGACACTATTGCATGCATCCAGATTTTTCTCCCCATTATGTTTATGCTTTTTTTCAAAACACCAGTATGCCTGTGAGCTGTGGAGTCTTACCAGCAGGATCATGTCCCAGAGTTCTTTGAGCAGGACGATCTCCTTGCGGCAGGTTTTGAGCTGTTTGTAGTCGGGAACATTCACCTCAAACAGACCGGCTGAGTTTGACAGGCCCTCCATCTCTTCCTCCAAGCCCATGATATCCATCTGAATCTGTGGTTACCCACCGGATTGGAAGGTTTAGGGTTTATACTCAACACAGAGCTTAAATTAGATCCACAAAAGATTTTGAACTACTCACATCATCGAGAGCCCCGTGTGGGTTTTCAAAAGAGAATTGGAAGAAGGGCTGCTGTCTGAACTTCTCTCTAAACTCATACTGTTTGATCTGTGGACACAAAGGACACACAGTTTCACACCATGCCCATAGAGTATCTCTCTCTTCGTCCCTATGTGAGTTACATAGATGTAGCTACATATATCGATGTGTTAAAAATTACCTCAAATTGCTGGCATTTCCTTCGGACGATGTTGACTTCATGTGCTTGCAATGGAGCCAAGTTCTGTTTGACTTGGAGGGACGTCTTTTTCACGTTATTCCAGTGCTCTGGAAGATCCTAAACCAAGACACATCGTTTCATGTTTAAAGGCTAAATAAAGCTCAACTTCTTGTTTTGTTATTGAGCAAGGGAAACCCATGCAGTAAAGAGGTTCTGCCCTTGCTTAGAGAGCTGCTATAAAACAATATCTCTAGTGATCCTAGATCTGTAGTAAGGTGCCACTTTTACCTGGAGTCAGATCTGTGTGTAGCCTACCTGTAGCTGAGCATGGACCTCGTCAGGCAGCTCCTCTCCAAAGTCTTTGAGGAACTGGATGGTTTCCTTGAGAGGGGAGAACATGGTGTCTGTGGCTGCCTGTCTGTCTTTCATCCTCATCAGGTGACCCATGACCCCCACCAGGCCCTGGTAATCCCCTTCCTCCACTGTCTTGGTCAGCCCATCCTTCACCTCCTTGATGAAGCCGTCCAGGTCCCTCAGGCTAGGGGAACACAAACACACACACACACAAACACACGCAGACAAAGACGTGCTCACACACATACACAAACACACGCAGACAAAGATGCGCTCACACACACACACACCCACACAGCAGCAGCAGACAATTAAAAGTTGAAGAAAGTCTTCATCCTACCAATGAATTCCATTCTGAAGGTCTTTAACGCAACACCCAGCAGTACTATTGTCCTGTCACTGTTGGTCTGTACCTGTTGGTGACTCGGTCTATGAGGAACTGTTTGAACATGAGGCTCCAACGTTTGATGGTGTTGAGCAGGGCATGTTTGAAGGGACGGATGTCAATCTGGAGCCAGTGCTGCAGCACCCGGGAGTTCTCCAAGTTGCTCACCTCCTTGTACAGTTTCTCATACGTATCGATCTGTAGGGGAACACACACAGCACTCATTGGGACCAACCCTGGAGAACCTAACACTCCTACATCAGTGGAGGCTGCTGAGGGGAGGACGGCTCATAATAATGTCCAGAACAGAGTAAATAGAATGGCATGTTTGATGTATTGATATCATTCCAGTCATTCCACTCCAGCCATTACTACGAGCCCGTTCTCCCCAATTAAGGTGCCACCAACCTCCTATGTCCTAAATAAGTTGCTAAGAGTCCCTACTGTGTTTTAGGGTGTGCATCCTAAACGGCACAATATTCCCTAAAGAGTGCATTACTTTTGACCGGAGTCCTACGGGAATAGGGTGTCATTTGGGATGCAGCAAGGGACTTCTTTCTGTACCTCTTCCTTGAAATCTTTTAGTGTGGGGGGGTTTTTGGGCACGCTGTCCTCTCCGTGCGCCTCAATCTCCTCCGGGGAAAGAACTTTGCTGTAGAGGAGGAACTGCTCCATGAAGTCGTCCCTGTCATCCTGCCACAGGTAGGCGTATTTATAGAGCACGTCCCGATACTCCTGGGCCTCTTTCATGGCCCCAACCACCTGGTTCAACACATTCTCACGCATGTCTGACAGCTCTGACATCTCATCCAACTCCACCTTGAGGGACACAAGGGACAAACATACAAAGACACACACCATAGTTTACACAGGGTATGATGGTTCAAAATGGGACACACACATAAGTAACATTCAATCTCACACACACAGACACACAGGGTTGTACTCACTTCGTAGCATGTTTTGTTGGTCATTGATATCCGAGGAACTAGTTCAGCAGCTTGGTACACATCATGGATGAGACTCTCGACCAGGTCGTAAAAGCCATCAGATATGCCATAGACCAAAGACGGGTAGAACGATGTGTCTCCATCCTCCAATTCAAAACGCACCTCAAAGAGTGGGTTTATACTCGACTGCAAGTCAACACAACACGCCAGTTAGTAGCACATAAAGGGATTTAACACGACTGATATCTATGAGGGTTTGTCTCCGAGATGAATTATACCTTGGCGAGCATGTTACTAGCAAGGAACTTGAGAGACACATTGACGACTTTGTAGAACCCGTCCAGGACTTTGTCATCAATGTAGTCGACGTAGGCCATCCACGAGTCAGTGCTCTCATCTGCTCCAAACAGCTTTTTATTCTCCTACAGACACCAAATACACAGACTCTTCAGCATGGCACACTTATCAAACATTGACTTTACAAATCATTAAGAACACCTGCTCTTTCCATGACATAGACTGACCAAGTGAGAACTATGATTCCTTATTGATGTCACCTGTTAAATCCACTTCAATCAGTGTAGATGAAGGGAAGGAAACAATTTAAAGAACAATTTTTAAGCCTTAAGAAACTTGAGACATAGATTGTGCATATGTGCCATTCAGAGGGTGAATGTGCAAGACAAAATATTTAAGTGCCTTTGAACGGGATGTGGTAGTAGGTGCCAGGCACACCGGTTTGTGTCAAGAACTGCAACTCTGCTGATACACTCTCCTGTGTGTATCAAGAATGGTCCACCACCCAAAGGACATCCAGTCAACTTGACATAACTGTGGGAAGGATTGGAGTCAACATGGGCCAGCATCCCTGTGGAACACTTTCGACACCTTGTAGAGTCCATGCCCTGATGAACTGAGGCTGTTCTGAGGGCAAAAGGGGGGGTGCAACTCAATAGGTGTTCTTAATGTTTTGTACACTCAGTGTACTGAACACTCTCCCATAGTGTACTTATTCACTGTTTGTTACATACTGTATGTAGTAGTTGTTTCTTTACCTGTGTCAGTTGGTGGAGTTTCTCGCCAGACTCTTTGATGGCAGCGTACTTCTTGTTAAGGGCTGCTTGTCTTCCATCCAGGTCCAGCAGAGAGTCCTTATTGTCCTTCCTCTCAAACATGGGGCTCACAGACCACTCCTGTCAGTCACATCACAATACAACCATCACATCTCCCCTCCAGTGGTACAGTACAGAGGGGAAAGCAGGGGTGTATCAGATAGACAGTCCTAACCTCCATGATTATGTGCATGGCCTCCACGTTGGTCTTAGCCTGGTTGATTCTGCTCTCAAAGTCATGCAAGTTGTCTCTCATCTGCTGGATGTACTCCCACACACCTGGCACACACATAAGTGACCATTATGACCATCTGTTATGAATATGACTAGTAATGTTGTGATCATCAGCCTTCAGTCCAGTACCTTCCCCGTGCCAGCTCAGAGTGCTCTCAGCCAGGGCCAGTTTCTCATCGATGCCCTTCAGCTCCTCCTCAAGCAGCGGAAACTCCACTGGCAGGACTGTGGCTAGGATCTGTGGATGACAGATACCACCTCAGAAGGTTTTTACATTGAGTTTGTGTCTTTCAGTTGCAGTTTTAGAATTAAAACTCCACTCCTTGTATGTTAACCAAACATACATATATTCATCCATCTGTCTATGCCCTCCCTTCCAGTGTCCTGTCCTGTACCTGGTTGTACCAGGAGACGATGAGGTCCAGGTTGCCCACGTATTTTCTGAAGGTCTCACTCTGGGAAAAGACTTCAGCAGCGCTGGGAGGCACGTCCTGCTGGCCCTGGATGGTCAGATACTTCACCTCCCTCAGAACGGCCACCAGCTGCAGAGAGATAAACATGTTACTCCTTTCACACCTCACAGACCAGACACACAGAGATATGGCTAACTCTAGCATAGTCTGCTTAGTCTATAGAAAGTGTCAAGACAGAGCGAGAGAGCAAGAGAGAGAGAGAGAGAGTGAGTGTGAATGCGTTTCCTAGCCAAACCTGCTTGTTGAAGTTGACACTGAGGGCGTTGTTCTTGGTGTTGCGTAGAAGCAGAGGCTGCTCCAGGTTGAACTGGCAGTCAGTGTCGACCCGGGATGTCCACTCTGTGTACACGCTAACACAGTACTGGTGCAGCAGCCCCATCATCTCTTCATACTTCTGGAACACCAGCCTGGCCTCATCCGTGTCCATACACCTGGATACAACACAACACACAGGACTGTTAGCCTCCAATACACACTGACAGCAACTGTCTGCAAGACTGTTTTAATGCATTTCATTTCAACATGCGTAGTCATAGAAAAAAAGTTAAAAGGTGTCTCAGATGCTTTGTGCATAGTTAACCAGGACACTGACAGTAGTGTATACTAAGGTATGAGTGGCGGACCATACTACAGCACGTACGGGTGGTGGATAGCCTTGAAGTTCTTCATGGGGATCTGGATGCGGTCTTGTACCTCCCGGGCCCAATTGAGTTGCCCGGCAACGTGGGGCATGTTTTTGGCAATGGGCGGGAAGCCTTTACATGTCTCCACGGCTGCCATCTGGGCGTCGTACACCAGCTTGGTGTGGTCCAGCTCTGAGCTGAACATTTCCACCAGCTCCTTGTACTTAGACCAGATCTGGTTTTGGATGTGAGGGCGCTCCAGGATGAAGCCAAACATGTCCAACATCTACATGCAGGAGGAAATGGAAGGGGGTTTTGAAGAGTGACTTTCACTACTGTACATACTTTAGGTTTCAGAACACCTTACATTAGACTGACCTTGACAGCAGACTCTGTGGAGGCACAGTCATCAAAAGCTTGGCACAGGATGGTGCCTAACCGTCTCTCAAAGTCCAAGATCTGGTACTGGAACTTCCTGAAGTTCTCATCAAAGCTCTGAGGGAGAGGGAAAGAGGAGCAACTCTGAACAACACAGCTGGCTCTGCATCTGACATTACACCTCATTTCCTAGTAGTGCACTACTCTGAACAACACAGCTGGCTCTGCATCTGACATTACACCTCATTTCCTAGTAGTGCACTACTCTGAACAACACAGCTGGCTCTGCGTCTGACATTACACCTCATTTCCTAGTAGTGCACTACTCTGAACAACACAGCTGGCTCTGCGTCTGACATTACACCTCATTCCCTAGTAGTGCACTACTCTGAACAACACAGCTGGCTCTGCGTCTGACATTACACCTCATTCCCTAGTAGTGCACTACTCTGAACAACACAGCTGGCTCTGCGTCTGACATTACACCTTTTCCCTAGTAGTGCACTACTCTGAACAACACGGCTGGCTCTGCGTCTGACATTACACCTCATTCCCTAGTAGTGCACTACTCTGAACAACACAGCTGGCTCTGCGTCTGACATTACACCTCATTCCCTAGTAGTGCACTACTCTGAACAACACAGCTGGCTCTGCGTCTGACATTACACCTCATTCCCTAGTAGTGCACTACTCTGAACAACACAGCTGGCTCTACGTCTGACATTACACCTCATTCCCTAGTAGTGCACTACTCTGAACAACACAGCTGGCTCTGCGTCTGACATTACACCTCATTCCCTAGTAGTGCACTACTCTGAACAACACAGCTGGCTCTGCGTCTGACATTACACCTCATTCCCTAGTAGTGCACTACTCTGAACAACACAGCTGGCTCTACGTCTGACATTACACCTCATTCCCTAGTAGTGCACTACTCTGAACAACACAGCTGGCTCTACGTCTGACATTACACCTCATTCCCTAGTAGTGCACTACTCTGAACAACACAGCTGGCTCTGCGTTTGACATTACACCTCATTCCCTAGTAGCGCACTACTTTTGTCCAGAGCCAAGGTTGGTTACCTTGTTGCCTGTGTCGATGGCGTCGTATTTGCACTCTGCGAATATTTTGATGAGATCAAGGAACTCCTCATAGATGGTGAAGACCATGTTTCCCAGGGCGCTGCCTCGGACCCCCTGGATGTCCACCTTCTCCAGCTTTAGCAGCTCCACTGACACCGCATACACCTCCTACCAGACACAGGTTAGCCCAGAGTGAGTGAGTGAGTGTGAGTGTGAGTGTGTGTGTGTGTGTACCTCTATGGTCTGTAGACGCTGCAGGAAGGCATCCAGCCTGGTAAACACCAGGTGTGAAGGGAAATCCCAGTTCTTTGAGTTTCCATTCTAGAAGACACAAATGTACCGAGATAGTTGACTCTAGTCATAGAGTTGTAACACTTGAAGGTTTGATGAAATGTTGCCTTGAGTGTTGTAAAATAGGTGAGAGTGTAAGAATGTATACTGACTTTGAAGTATTTGTCCATGTCGACTTTGCACTGGTTGTAAGTCTCTCTGAGGGTCACCAAGGTGACAATGCTCATCCTGATGTTTCCCAGAATCTCGTCGATCTCCCCCACAAGGCCCTTCATCACCTCCTCTGGACCCAGGAAGTTCCTTGTCTGTAGCACACAGGAGGACAGTCTCCAAAATATGAATGTATGTAGCCGTTTCTTTACTAGGTGAAATGTGTGTTTGTAGTAGGGGCTAGGTCTGAGAAGTGTCATGGGGAGGGGGCTAGGGGGTAAGTATATTCTGATTGGAGTTATTAAAAATACATTGAGAAGACATGCACTTTGAAAAAACATCACTGACAGTTACCATATCAATGAAGAGGTTGCAGATTTCTTGGAGGATGACAATGATCCTAGCAGGGTGGCTGTAGTGCTCAGAGTTAGCCCAGGTTAGACATACTGTGTGCATCACAGCTCCCACGTAGGTTGGCAGCTGCAAATAGGACAGAGGGAAAAGCTGTAAAGTGAAGGTTGAAAGATAATTATCTGAATTAATAGGATGGACACATGAAGCTGTTTTCACCTGTGAGTACTCCAATTGTTCAATCTCATCAAGTATCTTCTGCAGTGGCTTCAGATAAAGCACAATATCCCGTGCTTCCGTCCGACCTACAGTGGAGGAGGGTGGCATAACATAAAATGCATGCAGGTCCACGACCATTTGTGTTCAAAGAGAGAAATCTGAGTTAGTGAAAACGTTGTTTAACCTTCATTGACATCCCTGTAGATACTCTTCAGTGCTGGCCAGTAGGTACTTGATGCTTCTTCAACAATTTCTGCCATCTTGCGCACTTTTGGATCCATCAACTTCAGAAAAAAGAAAGGACCATGACCAATTGACCTATCGGTATTCACACTCCTGATACCTGCAGCGCAGCTCGAGTTAGGGTTAGATTCAATCAGATTTACATGCACATAGCGTTGTTTTGGCAGTGTCGGAACTGCATTAGAACTGTCAAATCCACAAGCGGCCTGTTGCGTTACCTTATCACGGACACTGCCATTTGGATTCAACTAAACCACACAGACTTTAATCCGATAAAGCCCACGCAGCCGTGTTAGAAGTTCATGCAGCTACGTTACGAATTAAAACGCTCAAATTAGACTGATTGCCATAAATACTCCATCCAAATTAACATGAAAACATGCATTAGCCTAACATCAATGGTTTGACATTGGAGAGTCATTATTGCTAACATCGATAGAGCCTACGATTTCTACGAGCACAGTTTAGAAGTTGTAACGCAGTAGGTATAATAAGGAAGGGAGTCGTTTGTGAGACACGGGAGCAGCAACTCATATGTCAGCTCATACCTAGCCCAGAATGTACTCTTAAGAAGCCAAATGTATTTTCTTTAATTTAACCATTATTTTACCAGGTAAATTGACTGAGAATACATTCTCATTTACAGCAACAACCTGGGGAATAGTTACAGGGGAGATGAATGAGCCAATTGTAAGCTTGGGATGGTTAGATGACTGTGATGGTATGACAGCCAGATTGTGAATTTAGCCAGGACACCAGGGTTAACATCCCTACTCTTACAATAAGTGCCATGGGATCTTTAATAACCACAGACAGTCAGGACACCTGTTCAACAACCCATCCAAAATACAGCACACTACACAGGGAAATGGCATATTTTTTTTTTGACCAGATTAAAGAGTGCCTCCTACTGACCCTCCAACAGCTTAGCTTCAGAAGCAAGTCAGCAGTGCGATGCAGGATGGTAAGTTACCATTACTCCTTAAGGTCCAAGGACAAGAGAACGACTGATAATCAGCCGGGCGGATATTGGCCTTTTCTAGTCTATCGGCCTTTCTCTATCGGCTAAAACAAAAATAGAACTGTTTGGCCATAATGGCCATCCTTATGTTTGGAGGAAAAAGGGGAATGCTTGCAAGCATAGTCCCTCTACATAGCAAAATTGTTGCTATGCCAGCTGCCACTCACCACATGCACAATGCAGAGGAATGTCTAGCTGGAAAAATCTGCAGCAGCAAGCTAGATCATTATCCAACAGAAAGGTGCAGTATTGAGAACTGGATGAATTGACACAGTGACCAAAATCGACCAGCCGCAATCGTATCTGTAAATTGACAATTGATAGTCGGATTAGATGATTGTCATAATAGGGAAAGAATAAAGTGTTTTAAAATGCCTAAATAAAGGTTGTCAATAGGGTTAGCTACCTAAGAATCTTCCTACATGTTTATGGACCAAGAACGCTGTAGATCAGTGTGCATGTGTGTGTTCTCACTTCTCAAACTATGGGCAGATTTCAGTCATTCAGACAGAACGTGCATCATTGTTTTATCTTTTTTCCTACTGTCGCTCTCCTTGTTAAATATTATTCACATTTGTGGCATTACGCCATTGAGCTAGTTCTCATAGTAGCAGTAAACAGCAGCAAGTGATATGAGAAGCAAGTATATGAGCGATGGGGAGATACAGCCTTGCTCTATCCAATCGTAGCAGTAGGACCAAGTTACAACCCACCCATTTCTTGACAGCTGAACTAGCCAATTTAATTGTTTCTAATTTCGAGAGTCACGCAATTTTCAGCCGCCCACTATCGCTGGCTGGCTGTTGATGTCCTAGGTCAGGGTTCTCCAACCCTGTTCCTGGAGAGCTACCTTCATGTAGGTTTTCAGAAGCTCAAGTCAGCAGGATGTGGGCATTGTTATTAGGAAGGACATCTGCTATGGATCGCTAAAATAATGATTATGATCACACCAACAATTTAGTGGCAAGAAAAAGTATGTGAACCCTTTGGAATTACCTGGATTTCTGCATAAATTGGTCATAAAATTGTATCTGGTCTTCATCTAAGTCACAACAATAGACAAACACAGTGTGCTTAAACTAATAACACACAAGCAATTATACGTTTTCATGTCTTTATTGAACACACAGTGTAAACATTCAACCAACGTCTCTAGTAATACCCGTCTGAATAGGGCTATAACATGGCAAAGAATAGGCTTATCAGCGTAGAGTGCAACGTCTGCACTGGGATCCTGCGCACAGCAGAAATATTTCTGAACTATTCTAGTTCCTAGACATCACCTTCTAAATTCAAACAAAATAGACATTTTATAGGCTAAGTTGATGAGCAAGTGGGTGGCATCATGCTCATGTCAGTCCTCTAGAACGCAGATGTAGTCTTCCTAGTAGGACTCTGCAATAATGAGGTGATGTGTACGGATCTGTTTTTACTCCAACCATAGGAGTTGGAGTCGAGCAAGAGTCGACTCCTTCAACTACGACCACAGGAGTCGGAGTCGAGCAAAAGTTGACTCCTTTTACTCCAACCACGGGAGTCAGAGTCGAGCAAGAGTCGACTCCTTCAACTACGAACACAGGAGTCGGAGTCAAGCAAGAGTCGACTCCTTTTACTCCAACCACAGGAGTCGGAGTCGAGCAAGAGTTGACTCCTTTCACTCCAACCACAGGAGTCGGAGTCATCTCCACGAATCCTAGAGTTGTGCACCATTACTGCTATGCAGCTGTCAGCCAACGCTGGTTAACACTGGTTATTACTGGCTATCCAGACTCCTTTCTCCAGCGAAATGCTACGCCACACCCACGGGCGTTAGTTTCTTCTCCGCAATGAGTCTAGATCTGAGTACCTACCCAACCCTTCACCGAATGCGAGCACATTCGGGGCCGTCTGATCGGTACAGAAAACGATGGGTTGGGCCAGAGCCAGAACACACGTGGGTAAAGCGTCGGTTTGAAAATGTGTCATTGGCTTTGATACTCTGATCGGTTAGAGACAATACAATCGCTTATGATAATACAAACGCCCCTCGTCACCACAAACAACTTCAATGATGGCAGTCTCAGACTAAAGTATGTAGAGAATGTCAGATCAGGGGAATAATTTAGTGTGAGTCATCAGGCTAGATTAGTGCTTGATCTGATTGAATCCTGACCTGCTAATGCAGGTCCCCTTTCGCTGTCGATTCAACACCACCTATTGTTGACCTAACCCAATCAGGACCATGGACAGCTCCTAGCACTGACAGCGCACAAAGACACACGTTTCAAACAACAATATCATCTTTCATATTGTAAAATAGGGTACCTGTGCATAAATACACTCCAGGTTCATGAGTCTGTTGTTCCAGAAATCAAACTCCACTCTGGGCAGTGGGTTCAGTCCATCCAGGATCGGCTGGGCAGAGTCTTTACTAAGAACCTCTGTCACCTGGTGAGTCCAGTCGATTATCACCGTCTCAAAGGCATGCATCAACTTACTGTCAATGGAGCAAGAGAGCCTGCATTGGGGGAAAGGAGACAATGCACTGTTTATTTTCAACAGTCAATGTATTATGCGATTTGAGTCTTTAGGGGAGGTGACAGTTTAATACCGGTAGGTGTATTCTGAATCTTCAAGAGCATCTGCGTTTGCTGGTAATGGCAGGAATGTTCTGCCTTTGATTTGACCTCCAACGACGAACACTTCATTCTTCAGTTTGTGTGCATGGCGAGACACATCATCTGAAACCACCCTGGGCCAGCATCTGGTGTTGTCTTTGTTGGTGTGTAGAGGGTAAGCAATCTGGAGAAACACTTGTTAAATTTATGAGCGACCGTTTAATTTATCAATAGCTACAACCAGTGCTTGACTTGGGTAGGAGCTCACTGCAGCCGAGTACCAGCCCCTCAAATGTTCTAGCTACTGCTTGAGCTCCTATTCCTCTTGTAGCTAGAATATTAGCTCAAAAATATTGTGGCGCTCCTGCACCTACAGTGGAAGTCGGAAGTTTACATACACCTTAGCCAAATACACTTATACTCAGTTTTTCCATACGCTCAGAAGTTTACATACACTCAATTAGTATTTGGTAGCATTGCCTTTAAAAAAAAATAAGTTTCGGGTAGCCTTCCACAAGCTTCCCACAATAAATTGGGTGAATTTTGTCCCATTCCTCCTGACAGAGCTGGTGTAACTGAATCATGTTTTTTAGGCCTCCTTGCTTACACACACTTTTTCAGTTCTGCCCACAAATTTTCTATAGGATTGAGGTCAGGGCTTTGTCCTTAAGCCATGGTGTTTATACTTGCGTACTATTGCTTGTACAGATGAACATGGTACCTTCAGGTGTTTGGAAATTGCTCCCAAGGATGAACCAGACTTGTGGAGGTTTATAATTTTTTTAATGAGGTCTTGGCTGATTTATTTTGATTTTCCCATGATGTCAAGCAAAGAGGCAGTGAGTTTTTAAAATGTTTTTTTTACCTTTATTTAACTAGGCAAGTCAGTTAAGAATAAATTCTTATTTGCAATAACAGCCTAGGAACAGTTAACTGCCTTGTTCAGGGGCAGAACGACAGATTTTACCTTGTCAGCTCAGGGATTTGATCTTGCAACCATTTTCGTTACTAGTCCAACGCTCTAACCACTAGCTTGAAGGTAGGCCTTGAAATACAGGTACACCGCCAATTGACTCAAATGATGTCAATTAGCCTATCAGAAGCTTCTAAAGCCATGACATCATATTCTGGAATTTTCAAAGCTGTTTAAAGGCACAGTCAATTTAGTGTGTGTAAACTTCTAACCCACTGGGATTGTGATACAGTGAATAATACATTTAATAATCGGTAAACAATTGTTGGAAAAATTACTTGTGTCATGCACAAAGTAGATGTCCTAACCGACTTGCCAAAACTAGTTTGTCAACAAGAAATTTGTGGAGTGATTGAAAAACGAGTTTTAATGACTCCAACCTAAGTGTATGTAAACATCCGACTTCAACTGTACCGTTAAATATAAACCGCCACATACACTTGAAACAAATAGCCAAACCGAAAATTGCAGACAAAAAATGCTTTCTGCTACTAAAATCAGTGAAATGTAGGCTAAACTGAGAACAGAGTAAAGAGCAGAATGAATCAACTAGCAAGCAAGTCGCAGAAATGAGGAACGCGAAGGGGGGAGAATTCTGCCAGGGGGGAGTTTTTTCGGCACAACACCGGCACCTATTTCAGTCCAAGTCAAGCATTGGCTTGTGGACTAGTTGACATTGTGCTAGCTAGGCGGCCTGGCCTAACATTACTCACCCCCTCAATTGCGCCGATTGTAGCGTCCACTGGGGAATTCGCGACGTCTCCAATAAATACATTCTTTATATTGTCTTTTGTAATAACTTCTTTATCCTTCTTGATAAAATATACAGCTTTGTTTTTAATTGCTTGCGGAAACTCAAGGCTGCAAACAAGTTGGGATGCTGCATTTAGAGAAATAACAAGGCTATTGACGTCGGATTTTTCAATGAAGTTTCCGATCAAAGTTCGGGTTTCCTCCCCAGCAATGAACTTCTGCCATTTGTCAGGTTTCAACTTTAGCGCCTTTAAAGTCACGTTCTGTAAAAACACGATCCTCTGATCTTCTCCCTCCATGTTATCATACAGTTTGACAGCCACCGTCAGCTATTTCTTAATGTTCTGTGTACGTTAATCTTACCAGCTAATGTTAGCTACCAAGCTAAACTTCAACTGACAAAACGTTGGAAATCAAATGTGAAATACGTTCCTCGCGCTCAGAATGTTTACCCATTCCTAACGGTTTTTGTTTGGACTGTCAATCAGCGCTAAAGGCTCGAGCTATTGAATGTGGACCCTATCATTCCTGTGCCCATAGGTGGATCTCTATGGCGGTCTCCAGTTCTGTCTTGTGTGGTTAAATCCAATGGCAAAATATTTAAAGTTGTGTGTTAACTTCACCTATCAAGTCAAATATTAAACAAAGACAGCAAATATGAGACTTGAGATTTGTTAATCTGAGATCTGGTTATCTGAAATCAAATAAACAAACATATGATGGCATAATGAGGCACAAACCTTTATGATACAAAACAACTTCACAAGTAATTATGTTTTATTGATAAATAAACAAATAATTCAAGCTTGATTTACATTTCATAAACAGTGCATTGTGAACAAAAATTGCTGATTAATTTATCTGCCAATGAAAAACACAGCCCTCCAAAGGGGTCAGTGATGACAGAAATGCATATTATAAGACAACACATTTGTAACAGACATCATACAACTGTATAATAACACTGTAAAAGGTCTTTAAAAAAGTATCCCCTGCAAACTTACTGCTGCTTCTGCAAAAGTACTTGTAACAATATCAGAATAAGAGACGGAATATTTCAACCTGAGTAGTGATATTACGATCCTTTGTTTCCCTCTCCCCTTTATTTCTTTCTCCCCTCCCTCCTTAACACCTCTTCCACGTGACTGTGCAGTTGTAGTAACAGAGGTATCAAAACAAGAAACTAAATTAAGAGTAGAACTAACACAGTGATGGCATAACAAGGCTTTTGGCCGAGACAGTATTTTTTTAAACTTTTGTACCGACTCAGCTCTCATATCTCACCCCCGGATCACTGACACAGGCCAATGACCTGGAAACATTTAACAAAACAACAAAGTATCATCTCGACCCGTAAGGGGAGAAAGAGAGCGAGAGAGGAAACAGTGGTGGTTTGTTATGGGAACCATTCAGAAAGAGATGATGTTCTGTAGTAATGACAGCACTATGAGAAGAGGTTTATGTAAAAAGAGGTTAAATGGCACCTTTCTCTGTTCATTTTATATCAAAGCAAAATATTGCATGATGTAACTTCCTGTAGAGGGCGCTGAAGGAGGTCCAATCCTCTCGGCATCCTGATCTCCATCCTAAACCCGTGCCCCTTCAAAATCCTTCCCTCCAGTGTTTGTGAATATGAAGAAAGCAACATGTAATCAATATGATGACAACTTCCACCTTTCAGATTGTGGGGATATTCTGCTTTCTTATGTACATAATTCCATAGGTCCTTTAGTTCAGGTCCATAGACACTGAGCTATAGAGTAGAGTGAGGCCTGCTTCTCCTGCTGAAGTGCTGGAGCCTGGGTCTTTCCTACAGGCTAGTCAGAGCCGACACCTTCTTCTTCCGGGCTGCCACCATCTCATAGAAGGGGTCCCTGCTGATGGCTTTTCTACAGGGAAGAGGGGGGAGAGCAATATTGATTTTACATTTGGCTCGGGACTAGGGCAGGATCGTACATATCAAGAACAGGACAGGATGGAAGTAAGAGAAGGGTTGTGTCCCAAAAATCTCACCTTTCTCCCAAAGTGTGCACTTGTTCACTTTCCTTCATGGATATGAAAGGAAATTACTGCTATAAGTGCCCCTAGCCCATGTCTACACCAATCCAATACTTTTAAATTTGTGCGGAGTAGTGAATGTGTGTACACTTCAGAAAGAAGGAGAGGTTATTGGGACAGCCAAGATCTCACTTGATGCTGGTGACCCATTCTTCCTTCTCCTCGGCTGTGGGGGCGGAGATTCGATAGAAGGTGTGGTTGCCCTCGACAACGCGTCCGTCCACCTCGGTCTTACACGCCTTGATCACCTGATCCCTGTGGTCCGGGATGAACAGCTCAAAACAGTTCTGAGAAAGAGAGCGAGAAGAAGGGGGGGGGGGGGGGGGGAGAGAAGTGTGACAGAGGCTTCTAAAAGGAAACAGGGAGAATGGCAGGAGAACGAGCACAGGAAAAGAGAGGGAGAGGGAGTAACTTACTGGTTTCTTAGAGTCGTCCACCTCTCTAATACTAAGATTCTCCAGAGGGATGATACCCCTAGGCTCCTTATCCTGGAGGGAGAGAAGGTTATAGCTCATAATTGATACAATGAAAGCAATGGAGAAAAAGCATGACAGAAAAAGAGAGAAATAGAAAGAGAGCAACTCACAGTAGTGTACTCAAAGTAGTATAGGCAGTTGTCTGTGAGGATGAACCATCGTCTCTTCCACGTCTTCACACGCCCTCCTGAGGGGGTTAAAGGTCAGAGTTCAATCAGGATTCATAGAAGCTAAATGCAAAGATTAAAGTTGCCCCTAGGCACTCCAGACAGACGGCAGCACAGACATCAGCCAGTACCAGGCAGGAGCCTATGGGCGTGTTCCAGGTCATCTTTAATGCAGTCATGCTTCTCAGAAGGCACATCATGACGACAACAAAGTCGACCATGAACACAATGCATTAGATGACATGTTGATTGGATGGTAGGGTTACATTTAATGGTTGTTTGCGTTTAGAGGTTGATAACATTAGATCTCACAGCATGAGTAACACAGAGCAGATAAATCACATCTTGCCAACAATTAAACACCATTTAATTCTTTATAATCAAATCATAATTAACAGTAGATTTTAATTGGACAGAGCAGTGGGTAGTAGGGAAGCAGAAACCTGAAGCAAAGCACATACAGGCTGGGGAGGGTAATGTTTCCAATCCAGACATATATATTACATACCTCCTGGAGACCAAAATCACCCCAACAAAACAAATGAAGAAAAAGACAAAATAAACTACATTAAGCCAATAATATTTCTACTCATTTTTACCATAATTAGGCTCTATTCTATACTGAACAAAAATATTAAGACACAACATGTAACAATTTCAACAATTTTACTGAGTTACAGTTCATATAATGAAATCAGTCAATTTAAATAAAATGTATTAGGCCGTAATCTCTTTTCACATGACTGGGCAGGGGCGCAGCTCTGGGTGGGCCAGGACCAGCCAATCAGTATGAGTTTCTCTCCACAAAAGGGCTTTATTACAGAAGAAATACTCGGGTGGCTGGTCTCAGACAATCACACAAGTGAAGAAGCCGGATGTGGAGGTCCTGGCTGGCGTGGTTACACGCCGTTTAATCGCCGTTTAATCAGATTCTTTACATGCCACACCTGTCTGGTGGATGGATTATCTTGGCAAAGGAGAAATGCTCACTAACAGGGATATTAACACATTTGTGCACAACATTTGAGAGAAATAAGCTTTTTTTGTATATGGAACATTTATGTGATTTGTTTTCTCAACTCATGAAACATGGGACCAACACTTTACATCCCTCAACTCTGGACCTCGAAGCCAGTTTCCCTTCATTTTTTCATTATTCTCCTCTAATTAGGGACTGATTTAGACCTGGGACACTAGGTGTGCGCAATTAATTATCAGGTAGGACCAGCAGGCTCCGGACCTCGTAGGGTAAGAGTTGAGTACCCCTGCTTTACATGTTGCATTATATCTTTGTTCAATATATGTATGACTGAGAAAACCAAACTGGAGAGTGTAGGTCTGCATCTGTCCACCAGAGAGCAGTAGCAACATCAATAAAACTGGCTGTCCTGTTCTCCACTTACTGTAAACTGCAAAGTTGACACTCACCTAGTTTGAGTAGCCAGCCCTCCCGGTCGGGGTTGAAGAAAGTGTGTGTGAGGTCGTTCCCATCATCCTCTGGGATCTTAAAGGGTTCGTTCTTTATACTCTCATACAGGTTCTACAAAGAGAGAAAGGAATGGAAAGAAAGAGCGAGAGGGCAAGAAAGAGCTCATTAGACGTTTTTTTTTTTTTTTTCTTTTTTTTTCCGTTATTTTACCAGGTAAATTGACTGAGAACACGTTCTCATTTGCAGCAACGACCTGGGGAATAGTTACAGGGGAGAGGAGGGGGATGAATGAGCCAATTGTTTGATGCAAACACAGAATGGGGGTATACTACAATTGAAGCTAGATCTACTCAGGGTTTTCTAAAGTTAACCAACTTCAGTTAGCTTCACATTTCAGTTCAGGCTTTATCCGTACTAGGACTTTGGATATTGATTGTCCACCTGCCGCTAACTCTAGCAGGCTTGTAACTGTGCATGCATGTCACAAGAGGCTAGTCGAAAGCCAAACTCTTCATTGAGACAATGCTGAACCATCAATCCATGGGCGAGTCAATGTCACATTTGTGCCGAAATCAAAATGAAAGAAAAGTTATCTAGCAAATTCAGCAGACTATAGTGTGATATAGGCTTGTTGAAGAGCAGTCTTTTATTACGTATCGTTAATGCTGTCTTTGGTGTGCTTATCATGAGCACCATTTATGAAATAAAAGTATTTAAAATAGATTCTCCAGTACTTTTGTATATTTTTTAGCCAGTAGTTCTGTAAGTAGCACCAAAAGTTGTCTCTGAAAATGCGAGAGGCTGAAGCTCATTGGCTAGAACTCGAATTGCTAGGGGGCCAGCCAACGTGTGGGGAAATGCAGGGAAAATGGCACGGCACAGCTTCAAGAAAACAGTCGCTTTCAAACTAGGGATTTCGTGGCTAATTGAGGTAAAACAGTAATTCTGCTAATAGATGATGCATGGATGAACCACACAGACACATCCAGCCAAAAGCGGGAGGCTTAAAAAAAAAAAAAAATCTTAGTCTCTAACCCACCCGCGAGCAGGTTAGTTCTGAAGGATTCGTTTCCATAGAAATTGACCTGGCTAAAAGGTGAGCGACTTCCATGGTACCATTTATCCAGAGTTGAACTCAGAACTGACCAAAGTTAACTTGCTAACTCCTCACACCACATACATAGGTCCTCAGCCAATCGTAATATACTGTGGATAGAGGGAGGAAGAGACTGGTATAGAAAAAGGAAAGGGAAGGGGAATAGAGAGAGCTTGGTAGAAAAACAGAGGGATGAAGAGAGTGATGGGGAGAGATACCCTGAGTAGGTCCTCTGGTAAGTCTCCGCCATCGTTGATTCCTCTGTTCATGGCGCTGAATCTCTGGTGGGAGGGTTTGTCCTTCACATTGGGGTTATGGAGACTAGTGTTCAGCATGATCACAGCAAACGACAACACATAACACGTATCTGGAACACAGAGATGGACTGGAAGGTTAGTGTGTGTGTGTGTTTGTGTGTGTGAACGTGCTTGCGTACGTGTGTGCATGCAAGTGTGTGTGTGTGTGCGGTGGCCTTTCTATACCGCTGTGCTGGAAGACGCCAGGGTTACAGTGACAGTATCTCTGGGCAAACGCCTCCATCATGCGATCGATCTTCTGGGCTTCACCTGGCAACCGGAAACTCCACAGGAACTGCCTGGGGGAGAGGACATGCAAACATAAGAGTGTGGTGTGTGTGTGTGTGTGTGTGTGTGTGTGTGTGTGTGTGTGTGTGTGTGTGTGTGTGTGTGTGTAGTGAGCATGTGTGTTACCTGAGGGCCTGGACCAGGTTAAGGTCAGTAAACTCATGCAGCTCCACAAAGGCTTGTAGAACCTCAAGATTGAAATCCTCTCTACAGAAACACAAACAGTATTCAGGTGTATGGTCATAAAAGAGAATAGATCAGCGTTGCATTCAGTAGGGAATACTGTAGCTAAACGTTTTGAGACCGAAAAGTAGTGTTTCTTATTGGACAAGTTCAATGTGGTTTCTTCATGTTGCATTCCATATCCGAATGTTTCTTGCCAACTGAACAGGACCTAGGTAAATTTAGGAGATTTATCAGAGAAAAGCTATGAAACCAGAAACATACCCAAATATAATCTAATAGATTAAATCTATAATCTCCTAATCCTTGCCTCCTCTCTGTGGCCAGCACATGTGTGTGTGTGTCCAGAAAGAAATGGGCCAAATCAATATCACTGAGTTGAGGACCAGATTTTCCCAAACTTGATCCTGGAGCCTCTTCTTGGTGCCAGTTTTGGTTTTTAAACTAGCACTACACAGCTGTTTCTTGCTAAATATATTCTTAACTCTTCTTGAACTGCACTGTTGGTTAAGGGCTTGTAAGTAAGAATTTCACGGTAAGGTCTAGACTTGTTGTATTCAGCGCATGTGACAAGGTTATTTGTATCAAATCTAACAACTCATCATCAAGCTTTGATTATTTGAGTCAGCTGAGGGGGGGCCCCAGGAACAAGTTTGGGAATCTCTGCATTAACCCACTTAATAGCTCATTCATCATCCTCTTTCGATGTCTCTCTCACACTCTCGCTCTCTTTTTGCTCTCACACGTTTCTCACCTCTCCCCTAGATAGTCTCCGATGGCGGTCTTGTTTAGCCCCTCCCCTTTATAGAGGAACTGGGCAATGTCATTGCTGGTGTTCTTCAGCAGACCGCTGTCAATCAAAAACCGGATCCCCTGATTGATGGTACACACAGCCAATCAGAACACAGAACCACAGCCAGAGCACCAAATCACAGGACAGAGTGGGTGATAAAGGCTAGTTTACGATTGGGCTTCACCTTCTCTGGGTCCATGTTGAACTTCTTGCACCCCATGGACACCTGCTTGTTTCTCTGCATGCTTTTCCTACAGACACAACAGTCATTAAGGTGGAACTGACAATGTTTTAGCAACATGAAATCTTATTAAAATCTGTTCATTTACACCCCCTGGAAGAATGACACCTTTTTTTACATTTTCTGACAAGCAAGTGCTTAATAATGGTCAGTTTCACATTTCCATAAATGTTTTTAATGTTCGGGAATGACATATAGCAAGGCATTTGTGAAAATTCTATTGCACTATAGAGTGGGAAAGCGGCCGTGGGTTGGACAATTAGCCACTGCAGGTAATAAAACCATCTGTCTCGTCCAGGACCGGAGTCTACGCAGACCGGTGAGCAATAGCCAATCAGAGCTACACTATTTCTGCAAATATGCACACTGAACAAAAATATAAAAACCCAACATGTTAAGTTTTGGTCCCACTTTAGCTGAAATAAAAGATCCCAGAAATGTTTCACACCCTCAAAAAGCTTATTTCTCAAAAAGGTTGTGCACAAATTTGTTTACATCCCTGTTAGTGAGCATTTCTCCATTGCCAAGATAATCCAGCCACCTGACAGGTGTGGCATATAAAGAAGCTGATTAAACAGCATGATCATTACACAGGTGCACCTTGTGCTGGAACAATAAAAGGCCTCTAAAATGTGCAGTTTTGTCACAGATGTTAATTGTTTAGGGTGCGTGCAATTGGCATGATGCCTGCAGGAATGTCCACCAGAGCTGTTGCCAGGGAATTGAATGTTCATTTCTCTACCATAAACAGCCTCCAACATTAGAGATTTTAGAGAATTTGGCAGTATGTCCAACCGGCCTCACAACGTGTAACCATGCCAGCCCAGGACCTACACATTTGGCTTCTTCACCTGCGGGATCACCTGTGAACAGCCTCCCAAACAGCTGATGAAACAAGCTGTCGTACACGTCGATAAAGAGCATCCCAAACAAGCTCAATGGGTGACGTCCGGTGAGAATTCTTTGGTTATGCAAAGAACAGTTATGGGAGTAGACACCCACCTCCATCACCACGGTGTTTACACCCATGAAACTGTTCTTTTCACAACCAAAGAATTTCTGTACAAACGTCTCAGGGAAGCTCATCTGTGTGCTCATCGTCCTCTCTATGGTCTTGATCTGACTGCAGCTCAATGTCGTAACTGACTTCAGTGTGCAAATGCTCACTGTCGATGGCCACTGGCACGCTGGAAAAGTCCAATCAAGCAAATGTATTTCTATAGCCCTTCTTACATCAGCTGATGTCACAAAGTGCTAAACAGAAACCCAGCCTAAAACCCAAAACAGAAAGCGATGCAGATTTACAAGCACAGTGGCTAGGAAAAACTCCCTAGAAAAGCAGGAACCTAGGAAGAAACCTAGAGAGGAACCATGCTCTGAGGGGTGGCCAGTCCTCTTCTGGCTGTGCCGGGTGAAGATTATAACAGTACATGGCCAAGATGTTCAAACGTTCATAGATGACCAGCAGGGTCAAATAATAATAATAATCACAGTGGTTGTAGAGGGTGCAACAGGTCAGTGTTGGTTGGCTTTTCATAGCCGATCAGAGTTTGAGACAGCAGGTACGATAGAGAGCTCTTCACAGATGAATCCCGGCTGCAACTGTACGAGGCAGATGGCAGACAGCGTGTACGGCGTCTTGTGGGCAAGCGGTTTGCTGATGTCTGAGATGGTGACGATGGGGTTATGGTATGGGCAGGCATAAGCTACAGACAATGAATGCACAGAGATACCATGACGAGATCCTGAGGCTCATTAACGTGCCATTCATCTGCTGCCATTACCTCACGTCTCAGCATGATAATGCACAGCCCCATGTCACAAGGATCTGTACACAATTCCTTGAAGCTGAAAATGTCCCAGGTCTTCCATGGCCTGCATACACACCAGACGTCACCCATTGAGCTTGTTTGGGATGTTCTGTATCGATGTGTACAACAGCTTGTTCCAGTTCCCACCAGTATCCAGTAACTTCACACAGCCGTTCAATCAATTCTATGCGAAGAAGATGTGTCGAGCTGCATGAGGCAAGTGGTGGTCACACCAGATACTAACTGGTTTTCTAATCCACACCCCTACAGTACCTTGTTTAAGGTATCTGTGACCAGTAGATGCAGATCTGTATTCCCAGACATCTATGGATTTCACATTAGGGCCTAATTTATTTATTTCAATTGACAGATTTTTCTTATATGAACTGTAACTAAGTAAAATCTTTGAAATTGTTGCATGTTGCACTTACATTTTTGTTCGGTGTAATATCACGGGAGTCCTCTTACATTTGGGAACTTTACAGTCCTATTGATCAAACAACCATGTAAAAGGTACGCTTTCTCTTCCTCACTTATGCCCATCAACAACTAATGCTAGAGGACGTTAGAAAAACCCTCACATATTTTCAGCTAGTTGCAGTGAAACGATGGGGAATAGCCTGCTCGTCCTTCTGCAGCTTGCCTGCCTATGCATGATTGTCCAAACCCACGTTTGAATGGGAACTTGCCTGCCCGCCTATTCATTTTGATCAATGCCAAGTACATTTGACTGACAACTAGCTACGGGTGCATTCATAGATTGCCTCTGCCTCCAGTGTGTTTGGAGTCATTCGTAAATTCAGAGCATTATCAGATTGAATATACAAACAGACAGAGCGTGTCGCTCTCCGAGCGTACACTGCTCGATTAACACTGGACACTGGCCGAGGAGTAGGGTTAATCTGAGCGTTCCTCACAACGGCAGTCAAGCACCCAAGCTAACTGGCTAAAGTTGGCTAGCTACTTCCAGACACAACCAAAACACTACTTCAGACTATTTTACTCGCCCTAGTAGAGCTGCGTTCCAGACTATTTACCTTTTTTTGCCCAAATGTATTCACACCGGTCATATTCAGCTCGTGTTGCGCGTTCTTAAATTCCTCAGTTATTCTGCACTCTGGCACACTCAGACGAGGGTGCTCTGAAATTATTCAGAGTAGATCGAATTAACAAATGATGCTCTCTGCCTAACTGGTTGTTCAAGTTCAGTATTTTTTTTGGAACTACCAAGAAATGTATTGTAAAATTATATTCATCATGGATTGAACTGCATCCATCTATTCTCCAACAATGCCTTACTGTACGTCATGTAATTTCGAGTCAAATAGAACCTACTTTTAAAAACCCTTAAAGTTTGTTTTTAACAAACTGGGAATGTTATATTTGAGGGATATTATGACTCTTATCTGCAAAGTATTTAAAACGCTTTCAGTTCCTCTTGAAGTCAGTATAACGCATACATAGAGCCTTCGAAAACAATTCAAATGGCCTTTATAGTGCTGAGCGATTAACAGAAATGTCGGTTATTTTTAGTTTTTTAAACAACTAATTGACCGAAGTCGGTTCAATTATTAGAATTGCATAATTTATTTTTTTATTGTGAACTCAATACGCCATAGTTTCTCTAGAGTAATTCTCATGTCCGAACTGTGAGATGTAGTTTCCAACAGGCCAATGTTTTACATAATTATCACTTTTTGTGCACTAAACTAACTACAATGATCATACTCCATTGTGCTGTTACTTGTCTGGTCTGGGTTTCTTTTACGCCTGCTAGGTAAGAAATCATGAGCAGGCACTACAATCATGGGCCTTTTATGAATTGTTTTATTATGGGTTGTTAAAGCATTCAACCCACAACGCATTTAATGTTTAAAAAAATTATCGAAACCAAAATAGAAATTTATTAATAATCACACCAAACCGACTTCAAAAATAACTGAATCGCTCAGCACTAGGCATTTAGAACGCCTTTGTAAACTTTTTTTTTTTTTTTACTTTGTAAACCATTCATAAAGCTTTTATACACACTTTATAGATCATGTTTTGAACACTAAGGACACCTTCCTAATATTGCCCCCTTTTGTCCTCAATTCATTGGGGCATGGACTCTACAAGGTGTCAAAAGCGTTCCACAGGGATGCTGGCCCATGTTGATTCCAATGCTTCCCATAGTTGTAAAGAGTTGGCTGAATGTCCTTTGGGTGGTGGACCATTCCATCACTGTTGAGTGTGAAAAACCCAGCAGTGTTGCAGTTCTAAAACACACACAAACCGGTGCATCTGGCACCTACTGCCATACCCCGTTCAAAAAGGCACTTCAATCTTTTGTCTTGCCCATTCACCCTATGAATGGCGCACACACAATCCATGTCTTAATTGTCTCAAGGCTTTAAAAATATATATATATTTAACCTGTCTCCTCCCCTTAATCTACACTGATTGAAGTGGATTTGACAAGTGACATCAATAAGGAATTATAGACTGACCAAGTGAAAGCTATGTCATGGAAAGGGTAAGTGTTCCTAATGTTTCGTACACTGTGTCTATGCCCTATAAAATGTAGAAAGGGTATATCTATAAAAGGTGTAAAAGCTTTATGAATGGTTTACAAAGGCTTTTTAGTGTCTTTAGAGGTCATAATATATAGTTATATTATGCTCTCTAAAGACGTCATACATGCAATGAACAGCCCCATTAACCCATTTAAGTGTCTGTAGCCTTGGGGCGACCACTGTCCCAGACCCATCAGTGTCTTCAATGAGAGACGCACACACGATCACTGACATCATCACCAATACCATGGGTCAGTGGGTGGGGAGGTTGGGGACACTTCACTAAGGATGATTCTACTCCCCTCCCCCAACACCACGGTGTCTACTCCCCTCCCCCAACACCACGGTGTCTACTCCCCTCCCCCAACACCACGGTGTCTACTCCCCTCCCCCAACACCACGGTGTCTACTCCCCTCCCCCAACACCACGGTGTCTACTCCCCTCCCCCAACACCACGGTGTCTACTCCCCTCCCCCAACACCCATCACCACACAAAGTACATACAGTACATTGCTCAGTAGAGTTGTACTCAATCAAATACTAAGGCAAAAACAGGACATGGAAACACACACCTCTCGTCGGTAATGCCTAGGTTGTCAATTTCATTTGTCACCTCTGCTATTTCATCCTTCAGCCTCTAGATGGAGGGAGTGAGAGAGAGAACGAGGATGAGTGTATGGTACAGTTAGATCTATTTGATCTATAAATCACTTAATCACACACGAGAAATCTGACCCTCCCTCAATCTCACAGAGCAGCTTTGATCCAGCTTCAGATAATACTAATACCCAAGGCACTAAAAGGGAGGGAGGGAGGAATAAAAGGTGAGAGAGGGTGTAATTGGTGTATTTCACAAACTGGGAAATATCTGCTTCTGAACAAGAGGTTTCCGGCGTTCTGACAGGAGACATACAGGTACTGTATGTGTTGTGTAAGAGAAGTTACGTTTAGGCAGTCCTATGGGTTGTGTGCAGAGTGGGTGAATCTTCTATAGATGGTCCCCCACAGGTGCACCTTCTGCTAGCTGGGGTCAAACCAGACCAACCCTCCCTCCTCCAGCCCTCCCTCCCGCCACCCTCTCTTCACCTGATCTACAATCCCCTGCTTTCTATGCCCTTGACACCAGTTTAACAAAAAAAAAATCTCTGTCATATGCACTCTCGCTCTCCCTTTCACACAGTCCCGTTCAGGGTCAGGTTAGGAGGGGGCAGGTCAAAATCTAAGCCCCCGATTGGCTAATCTGAGCCGCTAAGATCAAAGACACAGAAACAGAGAGATGAAACAAAGGGGGCAGGCAGTCAAACCCACTAATGAACTCAATCTATTTACACAGCAGCACTGGGCAGAGGGGGATGTGTGTATTGGGGGTTGGTAGTGTGGTTTGTTTCTCATACATACTTTCCTAATCCTCAAAGCCGTGTACGTGCAGAGAGCAGCACACACTCTCGCATTCAGATCCAGACATGTGCGTATGAACGTACTTACTTTAACGCTCAACGCAGGAGATGAGAAGCAGGTACAGGGAGTGAACCATTTAATATAGACGGACATGCAACGGAACAAGAAAAGCGTCTGGACATAAACACGACAAACAATGCAACTACAGGGAACAACACAGAGGAGCAGACATATATGCAGGGACAAATCAACAAAGTGAGGGAGTCCAGGTGAGTCCAATGAGCGCAGCTGCGCGTAATGATGGTAACAAACGCGTATGAGGGGTACTCTGGCGCCCTCGAACTGGAGCAGGTGTGACATACTTACATATGCCCTCCCAGGCCCACCAATGGCTGCGCCCCTGACCAGCCATGTGAAATCCATAGATTAGGGCCTAAATGCATTTCAATTGACTAATTTCCTTATGTACTGTAGTATTTGTCTGTAATTAAGCCCCTTTGTGGGGGAAAACGCCTTCTGATTGGCTGGGCCCGGCTCCCAAGTGGGTCAGCCTAGCTCCTAAGTGGTTGGGTCTATGCCCTCCCAGGCACACCCATGGCTGCGCCCCTGCCCAGTCATGTGAAATCCAAATATTTGGACATTTAAATTGATTGATTTCCTTATGTGAACTGTAACTCAGCAAAATCTTTGAAATTGTTGCCTGTTGCATTTATATTTTTGTTCAGTGTGTGTAATTATATAACACACACGTTCAAAAGTTTGGGGTCACTTAGAAATGTCCTTGTTTTTTTAAAGAAAAGCAACATTTTTGTCCATTAAATATCAAACTTATCAGAAATACAGTGTAGACATTGTTAATGTTGTAAATTACTATTGTAGCTGGAAACGGATGATTTTCTATGGAATAACTGCATGGGCGTACAGAGGCCCATTATCAGCAACCATCACTCCTGTGTTCCAAGGGCATGTTGTGTTAGCTAATCCAAGTTAGTTAACATAAAAAAAAAAAACTGAAATACCTTACATAAGTATTCAGACCCTTTGCTATGAGACTTGAATTTGAGCTCAGGTGCATCCTGTTTCCATTGATCATCCTTGAGATGTTTCTACAACTTGATTGGAGTCCACCTGTGGTAAATTCAATTGATTGGACATGATGTGGAAAGGCACACACACCTGTTTATATAAGGTCCCACAGTTGACAGTGCATGTCAGAGCAAAAACCAAGCCATGAGGTTGAAGGAATTGTCTGTAGAGCGCTGAGACAGGATTGTGTCGAGGCACAGATCTGGGGAAGGGTACCAAAAAAATGTCTGCAGCATTGAAGGTCTCCAAGAACACAGCGGCCTCCATTCTTAACCTTTCTAGGGCACACGTTCCGCTAAAACATTTCTCCGCCATGGAGTCAACAGAAATACGAAATTACATCATAAATATTCCCTTACCTTTGATGATCATCAGAACGCACTCCCAGGAATCTTAGTTCCACAATAAATTGTTGTTTTGTTCGATAATGTCAATTATTTATGTCCAAGTAGCTACTTTTGCTAGTACGTTTAGTATACATGTCCAAACGCTCGCGCAGGTCCAGGCGAACGCGGACGAAAACTTCAAAAGGTTATATAACAGGTCGAATAAACTGGTCAAACTAAGTTGAGAATCAATCTTTAGGATGTTATCATATATCCAATAACGTTCCAACCGGAACATTCCTTTGTGTCTACAGAAGTACTGGAACGCAAGGCAATATCATTTGGAATGCGCGTGACCAAGAACTCTGCCAGACCACTTCCTGAAACAGTTCCTATCCGGTCCCACATCGCAGTAGAGGCTTCATTTGACGTTCTACAGACTGTTGACCTCTAGTGGAAGGCGTAGGAAGTGCAAACAAACCCATATCTTACTGAGATTTGAATAGGCAACCAGCCTCAGAATTTCCACTTCCTGTTTGGAAGTTTGCCTGCTATATGAGTTCTGTTGTTATACTCAGACATAATTCAAACAGTTTTAGAATAAATATGCATATATTAGCATCTGGGACAGAGTAGGAGACAGTTCACTCTGGGCACGCTATTCATCCAAAGTGAAAATGCTGCCCCCTATCCCTAAAAAGTTAAATGGACAAAGTTTGGAACCACCAAGACTCTTCCTAGAGCTGGCCGTCCGGCCAAACTGAGCAATCAGGGGAGAAGGGCCTTGGTCAGGGAGGTGACCAAGAACCCGATGGTCACTCTGCCAGAGCTCTAGAGTTCCTCTGTGGAGATGGGAGAATCTTCCAGAAGGACAAACATCTCCGCAGGACTCCACCAATCAGGCCTTTATGGTAGTGGCCAGACGGAAGACAATCCTCAGTAAAAAAAAAAAGCATATGACAGCCCGCTTGAAGTTTGACAAAAGACACCTCTCAGGCCATGAGAAACAAGATTCTCTGGTCTGATTAAACCAAGATAAAACTTTTTGGCTTGAATGCCAAGTGTCATGTCTGGAAGAAACCTGGCACCATCGCTATGGTGAAACAAGGTGGTGGCAACATCATGCTGTGGGGATGTTTTTCAGCAGCAAGGACTGGGAGTCTAGTCAGGATTGAGGGAAAGCTGAATGGAGCAAAGTACAGAGAGATCCTTGATGGAAACCTGCTCCAGAGCGCTCAGGACCTCAGACTGGGGGGGGAAGGTTCACCTTCCAACAGCACAACGACCCAAGCACACAGCCAAGACTACCCAGCAGTGGCTTCGGATCAAGTCTCTGAATGTCCTTGAGTGACCCAGCCAGAGCCTGGAATTGAACATCTCTGGAGAGACCTGAAAATAGCTGTGCAGTACCACTCCCCATCCAATCTGACAGAGGTTGAGAGGATCTGCAGAGAAGAATGTGATACTCCCCAAATACATGTATGCCAAGCTTGTAGCGTCATACCCAAGACGACCCAAGGCTGTAATCGCTGCCAAAGGTGCTTCAACAAAGTACTGAGTAAAGAGTCTGAATACTTCTGTAAATGTAATATTTTATTTTTTATAAATTAGCTAAAATGTCTTAACCAGATTTTGATTTGTCATTATGGGGCATTGTGTGTAGATTGAGGGGAGAAAAAAACAATTTAATACATTTTAGAATAAGCCTGTAACCTTAAAAAATGTGGAAAAAGTCAATGGGTCTGAAAACTTTCCAAATGCACTGTTGACACCTACTCATTCAAGTTTTTCATTATTTTTGCTATTTTCCACATTGTAGAAAAATTGTTTAGACATCAAAACTATAAAATAACATATGGAAACATGTAGTAACCAAAAAGTGATTTAACAAAATATATTTTATATTATAGATTCTTTCAAGTAGCCACCCTTTGCCTTGATGACAGCTTTGCACACTTGGCATTCTCTCAACCAGTTTCATGAGGTAGTCACCTGGAATGCATTTCAATAAACAGATGTGCCTTGCTAAAAGTTAAATTGGTGGAATTTCTTTCCTTCTTAATACGTTTGATTCAATCAGTTGTGTTGTGACAAGGTATACAGAAGATGTCCATATTTCAAAAACAGCTCAAATGAGCAAAGGAACGACAATTCATCATTACTTTAAGACATGAAAGTCAGTCAATACAGAACATTTCAAGAACTTTGAAAGTTTTTATGTGCAGCCACAAAAACCATCAAGCGCTATGATGAAACTGACTCATGAGGACCGCCACAGGAAAGGAAGACCCAGAGTTACCTCTGCTGCAGAGGATATGTTCATTAGAGTTACCAGTCTCAGAAATTGCAGCCCAAATAAATGCTACAGAGTTCAAGTAAGACACATCTCAACATCAACTGTTCAGAGGAGACTGCATGAAATCAGGCCTTCATGGTCGAATTGCTGCAAAGAAACCACTACTAAAGGACACCAATAAGAAGAAGAGACTTGCTTGGGCCAAGAAATACGAGCAATGGACATTAGACGGGTGGAAATCTGTCCTTTGGTCTGATGAGTGAAAATTAGATTTTTGGCTTCAACTGCCATGTCTTTGAGACGCAGAGTAGGTGAACGGATGATCTCCTGATGTGTGGTTCCCACCGTGAAGCATGGAGGAAGCGTGATGTGTGGGGGTGCTTTGCTGATGACTGTCTGGTTTATTTAGAATTCAAGGCACACTTAACCAGCATGGCTACCATAGCATTTTGCAGCGATCTGGTTTGCGCTTAGTGGGACTAACATTTGTTTTTCAACAACCTCCAGGCTGTATAACGGCTATTTGACCAAGAAGGAGAAAAACGGAGTGCTGCATCAGATGCAGTGGTGTAAAATACATAAGTAGTATTTTTACCTGAGTAGCTTTTTGGGGTATCTGTACTTTACTATTTATATTGGACTACTTTTACTTCACTACATTCCTAAAGAAAATGTTGTACTTTTTACTCCATACATTTTCCCTGACAACCAAAAGTACTCATTATATTTTGAATGCTTAACAGGACAGGAAAATAGCCAAATTCACACACTTATCAAAAGAACCCGTGGCCATCCCTACTGCCTCTGGTCTGGAGGACTCACTAAAGACACATGCATATTTTGTAAATAATGTTGGAGTGTGAACCTGGCTAACCGAAAAAAAATTAAAACAAGAATATGGTGCCGTCTACTTAATTTAAGGAATTATAAATTATGTTTACATTTACATAAATATATTTAAAACCAAATAGTTTTACTCAAGTGGTATTTTACTGGCTGACTTGAGTAACTTTCTATTAAGGTATCTATACTTTTACTCAAGTATGAGAATTGCGTACTTTTTCCACCACAGATCAGATGACCTGGCCTCCACAATCACCCGACCTCAAACTAATTGAGATGGTTTGGGATGAGTTGGACCACAGAGTGAAGGAAAAGCAGTCAAGTGCTCAGCATATGTGGGAACTCCTTCAAGACTGTTGGAAAAGCATTCCTCATGAAGCTGGTTGAGAGGATGCCAAGAGTGTGCAAAGCTGTCATCGAGGCAAAGGGTGGCTACTTTGAAAAATAGAAAATATATTTTGATTTGTTTAACTCTTTTTTTGGTTACTACATGATTCCATGTGTTATTTCATAGTCTATTTTCTGCATTGTAGAATAATAAAGAAAAACCCTGGATTGAGTAGCTGTGTCCAAACTATTGACTGGTACTATATGCACGCGCATACTCACAATCCCATTGTAGGATCGAATTCTTCCAGATCAGAGGGTAAATGCTGGGTATGGGGGAAGTGCAGTACTAGGCTAGACAGAAACACACAAACACAGCCCTAGACAGAGCCTCATCTATCATGAGAGTGTAATGCTCTAGTGGACATAATGCATTCTCCCCTTTCTTCCTTCTCTTTGTCTCCCTCTCTCATGACTGGTTAGTGAAGAGGCATACTGTGCACACAGAAATTAGGGGTCGAGTGTAGGGGAGGAGGAGATCCTAATTCTTAGGACATGCAGCTCTTGGATTTCACAATTCATTAAGCAATTGAAACTGCAGAGAGAAAGTAGACATTCCATAACAAAATCAGCTGCTTTGCATTTGGCCATAATGGTTTGAAAGTGCCAGCGGTTTGCTACTCTGTGTGTGTTACCTGTATGTCCTGCAGTAGTTCTTGTTTCCTACGGCGGATGCTCTCCAACTCCTGTCTCTCCTCGGGACTCAGATCATCAGGTACTAAGAGGGGGGAGGTGAGAGTGAGAATAACAGTGATCTGGGTCACCATGGCAACATAGCCTAGATCAATCAAAATAATACCTCCAACACCCTCCTAGCCACTAATGGGGTGACACACACACTAAAAACCAGCCACATCCCTCTCTCCATCCCACCCTCTCCCCATCCCACTCACAAGACCAACCAAAACCTTCCGGACGCCCACACAGGCCTGAACAATATATACAGTACAAAGATAAGAGAAAGAGAGAACCACATGTCCATCAGGGAGGAAGAAAGGACACACCCATTACACCATAGGGCAGCTGAAGTAGGCTGGAGCAGGAGACCAAACTATCAGCTTCCATTTTAACATTGGAGCCGAGAATAACATCTCATTTCCGCGAGCACACACACTCCCAAAATGCATGTGAGATTTCATCAGGGGAGGAGAACAGGATCAAAATGGATTACATACAAGCTTTTTGGGGGGGGGGGGGGGGGGGGGGGGGGCATGACTCGACCTTCGACTTTCCTGAGCTCGATGGGTAGTTGCAGCGATGACACAAGATCGTAATTGAAATTGGGAAAAGGGGGATAAAATAAATTCTGGCTTGTGAGCATTAAAACATTTCCATAATTTCAGCCCAAGCAGCGAACTGTCAACCATGGAGGCCAGAGTGACAGTCAGTGAGACGGAGAATGCAGGTAATGACAAACATTTACTTAAAAAGGAAATAGTTAACCTTTATAGGTCACATTTTTTACACCTATGGTAGATCGAATGTTCACTGATGATTATTTTCATGGTTTTACAGCACTGGAGGCCAAAGTAACAGCCAGGCAGGTAGAGGTGGAGGAGCTGATGAGAGAGATCGCCAGAACATCAAATCAAAGTTTGTCACGTGCGCCGAATACAACAGCTCCCCTTACAGTGAAATTCTTACTTACAGGCTCTAACCAATAGTGCAAAAAAAGGTATTAGGTGAACAATAAGTAAAGAAATAAATACAACAGTAAAAAACAGTAGCGAGCCTATAAAAATAGCGAGGCTATACAGAAACCGGTTAGTCAAGCTGATTGAGGTAGTATGTACATGTAGATATGGTTAAAGTGACTATGCATATATGATGAACAGAGAGTAGCAGTAGCGTAAAGAGGGGTTGGCGGGTGGTGGGACAATGCAGGCTAGTATTGGTTGTTTACCTTAGTTCAAAAGTAGAAATGGCCCATTTATAATTTTTTTGCAGTAGATCAGGGTTTCCAAAACTCTTAAAAATTATTAATTGACTATGGCTTTTCAAATCACCCAGTATTGCTATCTGCAGCGTTAGTTCTAGGCAAATGTTGCAATTCTTCAGCCATTCCTGGATCTGTGACCAAAAACGAGCTACATTTGGACAAAGCCAAAATAAATGACCAAATGACTGCCTCCTCACAGCAGAATCTGCAGAGCTGGGAAGATTTATATATATATATATGGGGGATACACATTCTATTGGTTGCAACAATTTTGTATCGCAATTTAAATTGAAAAATTCGAAGTTTTGAATCCGGCATTATTTTGCGTATCAATTCATAAACCAAGTGCCATGGAATGGGTACATAGAAAATCTCTTCCCAACTATTTATATGGCACAACTGTCTGTTTTTTGGTCCTTAAAAAAAACATACCAATTTAATTTCTCACACTTTCCTTTAACCATTTGTTCTTTAATACAGGGCCAACATACAAGTTCCTTACTTTTTCCCCTTCTACTTGTCTCTTCCATTTTTGTGGTAATGCTGCAATTAGTTGGTTGTAATTTTGGGTAGAGCAAACATTTCCAGATGTCTGTGTTAGCAAAGCTGCATGTGTGACATAACTCTACCAGTCCTATTTATATCATACGCTTAAAAAAAAAGGTAGAATTTTATTCTTCGGGGTTGGCGCCCCCCCCTCGGGTTGTGCCGTGGCGGAGATCTTTGTGGACTATACTCTGCCTTGTCTCAGGATGGTAAATTGGTGGTTGAAGATATCCCTCTAGTGGTATGGTGGCTGTGCTTTGGCATAGTGAGTGGGGTTATATCCTGCCTGTTTGGCCCTGTCCAGGGCTATGGGGCCACAGTGTTTCGCGACACCTTCTGGCTCAGCCTCCAGTATTTATGCTGCAGTAGTTTGTGTCGGGGGGCTAGGGTCAGTATGTTATATCTGGAGTATTTCTCCTGTCTTATCCGGTGTCCTGTGTGAATTTAAGTATGCTCTCTCTAATTCTCTCTTTCTCTCTCGGAGAGACCATGCCTCAGGACTACCTGGCCTGATGACTCCTTGCTGTCCCCAGTCCACCTGGCCGTGCTGCTGCTACAGTTTCAACTGTTCTGCCTGCGGCTATGGAACCCTGACCTGTTCACCGGACGTGCTACCTGTCCCAGACCTGCTGTTTTCAACTCTCTAGAGACAGCAGGAGCGGTAGAGATACTCTCAATGATCAACTATGAAAACCAACTGACATTTACTCCTGGGGTGCTGACCTGTTGCACCCTCGACAACCACTGATTATTATTATTTGACCCTGCCGGTCATTTATAAACATCTGAACACCTTGGCCATGTTCTGTTATAATCTCCACCCGGCACAGCCAGAAGAGGACTGGCCACCCCTCATAGCCTGGTTCCTCTCTAGGTTTCTTCCTAGGTGTTGGCCTTTCTAGGGAGTTTTTCCTAGCCACCGTGCTTCTACACCTGCATTACTTGCTGTTTGGCGTTTTAGGCTGGGTTTCTGTACAGCACTTTGTGACATCAGCTGATATTAGAAGGGCTTTATGAATAAATACATTTGGAGAAAGAAAAAATCTTTGAAAAACATTTTTTTTAATCAATTAGTATATTTGAGTTTAACCATACTATTTGTTGTATTATTTGTTCTGTTTTTTCAGGTGGATTAAACTGAAATTGCAACCAACTTTCTAAGGCTTATTTATAAAATAATGATATTTTGGAGATTTTTTCCTTTTCAAACAACCAAATCACTTTTGTTTGTAATCTGAATAAAGGGAAAACTGCCATTCTTGAACATAGGATGAGACATTCCTACCAATTTACTAGAGAACCAGTTTGGATTTAAGTATAACTTTGAAAGACTGTTGCCTTTAGTGAGAGGTCTAATGCTTTAATATTTCATCATTTCTGCCCTCAGAAATCATATTCGCTTTATAAATAGGCCCTTCAAATAAAATTGAATATTTTTTGTTCATATAAATTTTAACAGCAGGTCACTGGGTGTAGGAAAAACCATAAGCAAATAGGTAAACTGTGATATGACTAAAGAATTAATCAGGGTGATTTTTTCACAAATACAGGTATTTTCCTTTCCATGGTAGCAAGATCTTATCTATTTTTGCTAACTTTCTAAAACAATTTATTGGAGTGAGATCATATATTTATTTTGGGATTTTGTATTGAGAGTATGTCCACATCTCCGTCAGACCATTTCATTGGTAAAACTACACGGTAATGTAAAATTAGCATTTTTTTGTGATCAATACGTAATATCATAATTTGGTTTTAATCCAGAGAGGATAGCAAAAGTATTTAGATCCTCTATGAGGCCGTGGAGAGATTCTAATAGTGGTTTTAAAAGAACATGAATCAGTGTACAATGACACCTTAGTTTTTAAGCCACGGATTTCTAATCCCTTAATATTATTGTTTGATCTAATTTTAACAGCTAACATTTCAATTGCAATAATAAATAGATAGTGGACAACCTTGTTTTACTCCTCTAGATAATTTAAAACTTTGAGATGTAGCCATTAATTACTATACATAACTTTAACCCATTTTGTAAGAGATTTCCCAAAATTGAAATATTCTAGGCATTTTATATATAAACTCCAGTCGTACTTTATCCAAAGCCTTTTAAAAATCAGCTATGAAAACCGGGCCTGGTGTCCCCGATATTTCATAGTATTCTATTGTTTCCAGTACTTGTCTTATATTATCTCCAATGTATCATCCACGTAAAAAACCTGTCTGATTAGGATGAATAATATCTGACAATACTTTAATTCTATGCGCCAAGCATTTTGCATCACAACACTGAAGTGTACGAGGTCTCCAATTTTTTTAATGGACTGGATCTTATATATATATTATATACATACATACATACACACACACACACCACTTCAGTCCTGTTTCAGTAATAATGATAGATTAGACACACAACAAGAAGTTCTACCATTTATATAGGAGTGGTTAAAACATGCTAATAATGGTCCTCTGAGTATATCAAAAAAGGTTGCGTATACTTCCACTGGTATGCCATCCAGCCCTGGAGTTTTCCTAACCATAAAGGCTTTAATTGCATCAAGAAGTTCCTCTGTAATTTGGCCTTCACATGAATCTTTCTGTACAAATGTTAATTTTACATTATTATTAGGAAAAAAAATCCATACAATTAGCTTCAGTTAGTGGAGATAGAGGAAACTGAAATTAAAACATTCTTAAATTCTAAGATAGGGGGCAGCATTTTCACGTTTGGATGAAGTGTGCCCAGAGTAAACTGCCTCCTACTCAGTCCCAGATGCTAATATATGCATATTATTATTAGTATTGGATAGTAAACACTCTGAAGTTTCTAAAATTTTTGAATCATGTCTGACTAGAACAGAACTTATTTGGCAGGTAAAACCCCGAGGACAAACCATTCAGAATTTTTTTTTTTTTAGGTCACTCTTTTCAATGGGTTTTCATTGGGAATCCAGATTTGGGACCTTCCTGCAGTTCCTATCACTTCCACTGGATGTCAGCAGTCTTTAGAAATTGGTTGAGGTTTTTCCATTGAGAAATGAAGAAGTAGCCATGTCCAGAATGAGGCTCCAGTGAAGAGTACTGTTTGTTAGGAGGCGCGTGACCGGTAAGTATGCTACACATCGTTTTCCTCTGGTATTTTTTTATTTTATTTATTTATTTTACCAGGTAAGTTGACTGAGAACACGTTCTCATTTGCAGCAACGACCTGGGGAATAGTTACAGGGGAGAGGAGGGGGATGAATGAGCCAATTGGAAGCTCAGATCATCCTGTCTTCAATTTTATCGATTATTTACGTAAAAAAAAATACCTAAAGTTGTATTACAAAAGTAGTTTGAAAAGTTTGGACAAAGCTTACAGGTAACTTTTGAGATATTTTGTAGTCACGTTGTCGAGGTTGGAACCAGTGTTTTTCTGGATCAAACAAATAAATGGACATTTTGGATATATAGACGGAATTAATCGAACAAAAAGACCATGTGTGATGTTTATGGGACATATTGGAGTGCCAACAGAAGAAGCTCGTCAAAGGCATGAATTATATCTTTATTTCTGCGTTTTGTGTCACGCCCTGAGGGTTGAAA